>NW_025840539.1:0-42392 GCF_002878395.1 Capsicum annuum | reverse complement strand
ATAAAATGAACTAATAGAACATGGATTACAGGAAATAGTCAAGAAAACTAGTAGTTATGCATCTTTGGTGAGTTTCATTTCAGAGACTGGAACTAAAATATGCAAAATTAAGGACAACATTGATAGTAAATGACAGAAACAACTTGTAGCCCGAGTTTATACCAGTATGGGACTTCCTTTGGCACTCATTATGACCTGTAAGATATTTCCTGCAGCTCTATTTTCCATCATCGAACTCAGCCAGTAGACGAAATCTAAGTAAAGTATCAAGACTTAATTTCTGCCTTGGTAGACACAAGTAGCACCTGCTGCATTCTTTTAGCTAGAAAAATGGACTCAGTAGTAGTGAAACTAGACATAATCTTAGGGTGTTTGAAGATATTTTCATTAACATGATCAGGAAACCTTCCAGGCTTCAAATCAATAAGTGATGAGTCTCTAGAAATTGAACCATACTTATCTTCACCAGAAAATGCACCTTCCATTGAACCAAAAATGTTTCCAACACCTCTTGTTTAGTCACTAACATTGTTTTTCAGTGAAACTAGACATAATCTTAGGGTATTTGAAGATATTTTCATTAACATGATCAGGAAACCTTCCAGGCTTCAAATTAATAAGTGATGAGTCTCTAGAAATTGAACCATACTTATCTTCACTAGAAAATGCACCTGCCATTGAACCAAAAATATTTCCAACACCTCTTGTTTAGTCACTAACATTGGTTTTCTTATCAGATTTTGATCTGAATTGTTTCCCAATTGTGTGTTGCATTTTGAATATTTGTATAAAATGTATGGTATACAGAGACCCAATGAAGCATCTACTTGTCCACAAGTGAGGTCTTGTCCTGGCTCAAACATAAGCTGAATCATGGCCAAAACTACAATGGTCTAAATGATGATTCCCTTAATCTTTATTTCGAATAAATGAATAGCATCTAAACATCCTTATGGTATATTATTTGTATGGATTGAGATACCATAGCTAAACTCTTTACCAATTGAACACTTGATATATGTTCAACTATGTATAACATTCTATTTGACCAATTTTACATTGCAAATTATTCACCAGTACAGTATTCCCTTTCTATGTTATTGTATCAGTTGGTCTACAATTGTGGCGAGGCTCTTTGTCATTTGTATGTTCATTCTTGGGGTATAAATTTGTTCATCTTCTTGAGTAACTAATTATTCCTTTTTCTTTTTGTTTTTATTTCTTGATTTAGTTTTCATGAATTATATTTCTTTTACTAATTTGTAAAATAATTTATTCATTTGCTATTAAGATTGTTTATGATCTATTTATAGGTGTTCTTCTATGTTCTAATTAAAAATTAAATATGTTGTCATTTATGCACTAATTGAGATTATTTTTTTCTCTTTTTATAGATATTCAAAATGGAGGAGGAGATAAAGAAAGTGATAAAGAAATTGACCTTACTTGAGAAATTTTTTGAATTATTGATAGATATTTTAGTATCGATATTTTCGATATTGAATTTTGTGAAACTTATCGCCACTCAAACTTGTTACTTCATGGAAAAACTAATGACCGCTTGACTTGACATTTTTCTTTTGGATTTAGATTACTAGTTTGTTGGATATTTTAATTTGAATTATCAATGAAAGATTTTGTTGTGATGTGTATATATAATTGTGTATTAATATAATTCTTTCTCTATATATATCAATTGGTATTTAAATGGGCTACAATAATAGATGGCAAAAAAATATTACAAAAGATTCAAAAATCGTTGCAATAGGTGTCAAAAACTATTGCCATAGATAGTGAAAAACCATTGCAAAAGAACAATAATTGTTGCAATAGGTCTATTTCAAAGGTTTTATGTCATTGCAATAGAATCTATTGCAACGATTCTTAACTGTTGCAATAGAGTCTATTGCTACATCTCTCAACTTTTGTAATACAGTCTATTGCAATGGTTTCTAACCATTACAATAGATTGTATTAAAACGGTCATGAACCATTGTAATAGATAATTTGAACCATCGCAATAGAAGTTGTAGAAACCATTGTGATAGATAGATCTATTGCAATGATTTGTGTAATCATTGAAAATGTAATTTCTATACACCTATCCCAATAGCCACCTATGCAATGCATATAAATTCGTTTTGATAGCTCTATGGCAATGATTTTTTTATCTATCACAATGATTTTTGAATCGTTGCCATAGGAGTAATTTCTGGTAGTGAGAAGTTTAAGGATAGGTTAACTTAAACTTTGGTCTTGACTCTACCTAAGGGTACTGGTTATATTTTTATCTATTATTATGTGTCCCAAGTGGGACTGAGTTATGTGTTGATACAACATGACGAGGTGGTTGCACATGCTTCTGACAGTTGAAGGTTTAAGAGAAAAACTATCTGACTCATGATTTGGAATTGTTAGCTATGATCTTTGCATTGAAGATCTGGAGACATTATTTGTATGGGGTCCATGTAGATATTTATTTTAATCATAAGAGCCTACAATACATGTTCACTTAAAAGGAGCTAATCTTAGGCAAATGAGTTTGCTTGAGTTGGTAAATGACTATGAAATAAGTCTCCAGTATCACCTAGGTAAAGTTAACATGGTTTCTAATTCTCTTAGCAGGTTGTCCATGTGGATCTTATCTCATATGAAAAAGAGAAGTAGGATTTGGTGAAGAACATTCAATATTTGGCTAATCATGGAATCTGTCTCTTGGATTCTGAGGATGTTGGTGTGATAGTTCAAGAGATTGTGAAGTCATCTCTTGGTGCTGAGGTGAAGGAGAAGCAAGTGTTGGACCCTATCTTGATACAAATCAAGATGGACATAGGTAGGTAGAAAGTGATGGCTTTCAGGTTTGGTGGTGATGGTATTTTTTAGTTACCAAGGAAGATTATACGTTCTCGATGTTGATGGGTTACGAGGAAAAATTTTGGCCGAGGCTCATAAGTCTCGTTTTATGGTTCATCCTGGTTTGATGAAAATATATTAGTATGGAGATTTTTTGGTGGAATAATATAAAGTAGGATGTGGCCAATTTTTTAGCTAAGTGTATGGTGCGTCAGAAAATGAAGGTGGAGAACCAAAGGAGTGGTAGGTTAACCCAAGAGATTGACCTGCTGGTATGGAAATGGGAAATAATTAATATGGATTTCAATACTAGTTTTCTGCAGTCTCACTGTCAGTTTGATTTTATTTTGGTCATCATGGATAGGATGACCAAGTCCGCTCATTTCTTACCTGTGACGACTAAATTTTTTGTTAAGAATTATGCAAAATTGTATATCCTAGAGATTGTGAGGTTACATGGTGCTCTAGTTTCTATCATTTCTGATTATTGTACCTAGTTCTCATCTTACTTTTCGAGGTCATTCCAACAAGGTTTAGGGACTAAAGTAACCCTTAGTATTGCTTTCCACCCTTAGATGGATGGGTAAGTGAAAGGATAATTTAGGGCTTAGATGATATGCTTCGGGAATGGGTATATAATTTCGGTGGTAGTTGGGTTGATCATTTGCCTCTCATAGAGTTAGCATATAATAATAGTTAGCACTCTAGCCTTCGTATATCTTCGTTTGTGGCTTTGTATGATAGGAGTGTAGGTCTCCTATTAGGTGGTTTGAGGTTGGTAAAAATGGGATTTTTGGCCCTTATTTCATTCACCAAGCCATGAAGAAGGTTAAGGTGATTCAGTATAGGCTTAAGACTACCCAAAGTCGCCAAAAGTCCTATGTAGATGTGAGACAAAGGGTGTTAGAGTTTAAAATTGGAGCCTTGGTGTTCTTAAAGGTGTCTCCCAAGAAGAGCATGAACTGGTTTAGGACGGCAGAGAAGCTTAGTCCCTATTATGTTGGTCTATATTTTATTTTGAAGAGGTTTGTCTATGTTGCATCTGAATTGGAGTTGCCTTCTAGCTTGAGCTCCATTAATCCAATCTTTCATGTCTCTATGTTGAGAAGTGCATGGGTGATCCTTCGTTGTTTTTTCCTTTAGAAGGTTTGGGCATTTTTAATTCCATGTCTTATGAGAAAGTTTCGATGGTGATCTTGGATCAGCAGTCAATTGCAGATGAAGGATGTGGCTTCTGTAAAGGTTCTCTAGAGAAACAAAAGTATGAGGAAGATACTTGGGAAGCCAAGGATGACAGGAAGTCCAAGTATCTATTTGTATTCCCTATTTTTAAAAATCATGCTTAAGGTATGTGAGTGATCTTAACATCTTTGTTTTCTATCTTCGTTAAAAGTAAAAGTGGGAGTGTTTATGTGTTAAGTCGTGCTAACATATTCGTTGACCTATTATTTGAGGATGAATTATCATAAGGGGTCAGAATATAAAACCACAGATTTTTGGTCCTTGAAAAATTCTAAAATTTTATCCTCATTATCCTGACTACTACATTCCCTACGAGTCTTAAGAAGTCTTGATGAGTCATTGGACCAAATCGTAGCTTAACTAGTGTGTGTTGCTACATCTTTGCTCTGAGTATGGGTGTGTCACTACGAGTCGTGAGGACTCATTACGAGTCGTTACATGCAAATCGTAGGATGTCCAGTGTATAACTAAACAGTTTTTGTGTTGACTATGCTTGTAGAGTCATATTATGAGTCATGGTATATGTACTGTAAGGTCAATAGTGTGTGTGCTTAATGACACTATCTTGACAATGGCTCGAGGAGACAAGTCATAATGAACCATAATGAGATCCGTAATGACTAGTGATTTATTTTTCCATCTTTTTTAATGAGGGTATTTTAGACATTTACCTCTTATCCTAACAATAAACCACAATCGATAAACATACTTGGGGATCTTTTTCATCAATAACACACTCCAAACACTCTTTTTTCTCTCTCAAGTTTCTCAAGTATTTGTACTTGGGGTTTCTAAGAAATTGGTCAAGTAGATCTTCAAGGGTTGAATTCCCTAGATAATCTTGGGTATTTTAGGCATGTTACTCTTCTCAAATTATTACTTTACTAAAAGCATGTGTTTTAAAGTATTATTCATACGAGTTTGATGTTGGTTTTGAACATAAGTTGAGAATTTTGAATGATTGTTGTTAATGTGATGTTTCAAGTTTGTATATACAATTGGTTATGTTTAAATGGAAGTTTTGAAACCAACTTGATGCATGGGTATGGTGAATAAACTAGGGGATTATGAATTCCCCAAATTTAGAAAATATTGGCAATTGAATTGGTAATGACTGAACCCCTATTGTGAAATTTATTTTGAATATGAAAAGTATTCTCATTGAATTACTTTTGAACTGTTGAATAATGTGAAGAGTTAATGATGCATAATGATTTTGGATTGAAATTATGGGTTTTTGTAATTCCCCAATATAATGTATAATTGAACCAAGAAGTTTGTGAATTTCCCCAAGTGATGATAATTCTTTTTGCATATTGATGTAACCTTACAAGTATAGTTGGTATGATGATACCAACATTGTATGCCTAAAGGTGTATTTTTTTATCTAGGCTTTAATAAGGGTTGTGTAGCTGAGTCGTGAAAATGGAGGCCTGAGGGACCAATACCAAAAACCGTTGTATCTAATGTAGGGGTGTACATAACCGGGTAGTTTGAGTCCCCATTTATTATTATCATATGAATGGGATATTTGAGTCCCCCATATTACGTTACATGATTTGGTTCGTCAGCCACCTTGGTATGCCATAAGGTTTGAGTCCCCTATGGTGCATATGTACATCCTCTAGCTCGTGCAGCTACACGCATTAGGCCCTTTCAGCCGGGGGAGAGCTGGGCCCATATATACCGTGGGACCAACTAACTGCCTTCAGATGTTGTATCCCCACGCGATGCAGGTACTAGAGATACTTTTACTTTTCCTACATAGAATTAGGTGGATCGGCTTAGTTCGCGGTTCGTTATGGTGAATTAGTGAGCTTCCATTCTCCAAAAAGCTTAGATATTTCATCAGTTCCTTTCATAGAGTAGAATTAAAAGTTTACATTATTATTAATATTGTTATTTTAATTTTCATGGTCGAGAGAATGTCCCAAAACTTTACTGATTCCCATTTTCTTTAGAAGACTTTGTTAGATTATTGTGGACTTGGGTGGTGATGCTAATTTATTATCGGTTATAGACATGTCTTAAATATCTCTAAGCTTTTCTTATGCTATCTTTTTATTTGTTCAGAATTCATCCGATATTAGGGGTATTATGTTTGATTAGTTAGGTAAAGGAGTGGTCTCCGATCCTAGTTGAACTTGAGATACCCATCATGGCCCAGCCCTAATTTGGGTTGTGACATATTGAGATTGCATTTTTTGAGGATTTTTATGGTAGCAAATGTCGTTCTCTATTTGGATGGTTTTAGACTTTTGAGATTCGGCCTTGCTTCAAGAGTCATTGGATAAAGTTTGAGTGATTTAGGACTAGTTGAGAGTAGCTCAGAGTAGCAGAAAGCCTATGCAGCCTATAGCCTTTATTCCTTAAGATTTGCAATTGGTCATCGAGTGTTCCTCTATGTGTTGCCCAAGAATGGTGTGACGGTGTTCGGGAGAAAGGGCAAGCTCAAACCTTGGTATATTGGACCTTTACCTTTCAAGATTCTTCACAGGGTTGGTAAGGTGGCTTATGAGTTAGCTTTACCTCTATACTTTGTTGTTGTCTATCCGATTTTCCATGTTTCTATTTTATGATAATAGATTCTTGATCCATCTCATGTGCTTAGATGGGACTTAGTCTAGATAACTGGTGCTTATTTTAGTTAGTGATGTTAGGCGGTTGCGCATTAGGGAGCTTCCTGTAGTTAAGGTTTAGTGGAGGTACCGCCCAGTAGAGGAGGCAACTTAGGCTATCGAGAGCACAATGCGAATGTAGTACCCTCACCTTTTTTGAGACTTTTTATACATCCTAATCCTTAACTTTCACGAACAGAAGTTCCTTTAGTATTGGAGATCTTAATGACCTTTCAGGTTATTTTTCATATTTTTTCTTATTTTCATTGTTAGGTATTCTTTATAGATGCCTCAAGTCATTCATGACTTGTTGGAACTGATAGTTTGGTTATCGGGCAGTTCATTTGGTATTTAGATCCATTTCTTTATTATGAAGTCTTCGTTCGTTCAAAATAGTCATTGGGAAAAAACGTTAGTCAAACAACCTCGAATGTAAATTCTAGCTATTCCAACAGCTCTGAAATATCAATTTTAGGCTAGGTGGACTCTTGGCTTGGGTATCGAGGCATCCGAACACATTTTAATCTATTGATCGAAAAGTTCAGAATATACAAATTGGGTGTGGGACCCATATTTTGTTGAAATGACCTTAAATGGAAATTTTAACTGTGCCATTGAGTCTAAAACATCGAATTTTTAGTGTGGTTACATAGTTTGTTTGCATATATTAGATTCTGGATAAATCTCCAGGGTATGGAGGATCTGATATTCTTGTCCATCGCAATCGCGATGGCTTTGGCTGTAATCACAACTCCTTGATCAGGGTATCAAATGTTACGATTGCAAATGTAATTCCTTGACCATTCCACCAAACCGCGATCATAATGCAAGAATATCGTGATCGAGACATCCTCATCTGATGCCATGAATGGCGATCGCAAATATCGGATCACGATAATGATACTCGAGGACTTGGTAAGGGTATAAATACCCTATTTAGTCTGATTATGGTTATTCTTCACCCATTCTCTTGAGACTAAATCCTAAAAAGGGAGATATCTTGAAATTAGTTCTTGTGGGTGGATTAGGATCTTATCTATCACTTATTTACCTGATTATCTACCAATTTAACGTAAGATTTCATCATTTTCATAGTAGAAAATTTCATTTCTTGTTTAATTGTCCAAAAACCTTGGGGTCTCCATTTTAGACCCAAATTAGCTCAAAATTCACCCATTTTCAGGGTATTAATTCCTTAAGCATGTGGAAATGTTGGGTTGGTTTCGACAATATAATTTTTTCGTAAATAAGACCCCCATGGGATTTTGGGTGATTTTTTGACCTAAAGCACAATAGTGCAATATGGGAATCATTATTCACTTATTGATGAGTAGAATGTGATTTTGATTGCTTGGCATCTTGTGAGCTTTCTTCAGCATCCTGGTAGATTAGGTTTTAACCCTTGTTAGATTAAGCTAACTCATAATATGTTTATGATTTTATGTTAGATTTGGGATGGGTTTTAGGTGTTCGTGTGATAAATTTAAATACTTTTGATTAGTCAGATCATTTGGGCTATTTTGGATATTATTTTGGGTATGATTAGCCTAGTTAACAGTATCTTAGCTGAAGTTGGCCTTATAGGCTTATGCTTAGGTAGGAAATGCTTTAGTGCTAAACTAATGAGATGATTTCCTTGGTCACTTGAGTTAGGATGAAACTTACCCAAATTGCCTTAACTTTGATGAAATTGACTTAGTTGTTCTATATTAGGAGGGATTGGTATCATAGAGGTTGTTATGGGTTGCTCAATATCTAATAGTTAATTTAGATACCTTAGCCTAGTCTGGGATAGATATTGCTTGATAAATTATTTTGGAATTTAGAGGATGGCTCTTCGACCGACCTTCGGCCAAGACTTGTGATAGTTATTAAAGAACCTTGATATGTTTGTGTAAACCTAGGAAGATTGTTATTTCGGTGATATTTAGATGCCTTGGTACTTGTTAGTTATGATGAATGATATTAAAAGTAATGCTTAATGAGTTTGTTATGAATTAGTTATTGATTGAGCTTATGTCATTGATTAACTGTTGAATACGCTATTGATTTGGCTATTGTTTGGGCTACCAAATAGACTATTGCATAAGCTCCTAATTATCATATTTGCTAAGCCATAAATTATTCTATTAATTGAATCAACTAATGAGATATTAACTGCGCTAGTGTTCATGCTCATTGATATATTAGCACTTATGTTTTTGTTCATGCTATAGGCCATGCTCATTGACTACATTGGTGATTAAGCCATTAATTATGCTACGAATAAGCTATAGATTATGTCATGGATTAGATATTGACCAAGCTTATGATAAGCTATCTATTATGCTAATAGTAAGCCATTAATTAGGTTGTTGATAAGCTATTAACAATGCTTGATAGTACATATTAATTATGTCAGAGGTCATATCTAATGACTATATTGGCGAATATGTTATGGATTACATATTGAGTATGTAAGAGAATGCTTATCAATTATATTAGTTATTTTGTTATCGGTTATGCTAAACTCACGATTTTGATTATGATTATCGATCATGTTAATATTCTATGTTCATGGTTATGAAATTAAGTACTTAATTTGTTGTGATATTAACCATATTAATGATGATATTGATATATATGCACGGCAAGGCTGGAGGATGATTATGATAATATATGCCCTGCAAGGACTGAAGATGATCATAATGATATATGCTCCGCAAGGCAGAAAGATAATTATGATGATATATACCTGATAAGAATGGAAGATGATTATGATGATATATACATGTCTGGCAAGACCAGAAGATGATTATTATGATATTTATGAGGATATTGTTGAATATCTATACCAGTTCATATCCGGCTATATCTATCATACTATAATGATATACTTATTATGCTAGTATGACCTTGGGGTATAAGATTAACAATCTAGCAAAGTTAAAAATAAGGAAATATTTATAATATAGTATGACATAATTTGACTTTAGTGATATATTGATTAGTTGATAAATATTTTTTAGTTGGCAAATAATAACTAGTTGATAAGTGATGATTAACTGCTATATGAAGATTAGTTAATAAGTGATGTTTAGTTGATAAAGGATGATTTATTCATACATGAGGATTAGTGTTACATGATGGTTAGTTGGTAAGTGTTGACTAATAGAAAAATAATGAATATGTGCACTCAATTATTATAGTATGGCATGACTTGGATGAATTCCACTTGTATTATGTGAGTTAATAAATGGCGTTGGTAAGTTAGTTTATTTTGTTTGTACCTTCCACACATATGGGGGCTTGTAATGGTTTATTTACTTTTTTGCATCAATTAGCATATGAGATCTAATTTTTTGGTTATGATTGCATATGTTGATGCTTTATGTTATGTTATAATGATATTCTGATTATCTATTGAGCTAGTGGGAGTTGTCTCAGTGGAGGATAAGTTACGAGAAGTGAGGCTAAGTTGGTTCAGGCATGTGATGAGGAGGGGCCCTGATGCTCTAGTGCGATGGTGTGAGACTCTAGCTATGGGTAGTTTTAGACGGGCTAGGTATAAACCAAAGAACTATTAGAGGGAGGTGATTAGGCATGATATGGAGGAATTACAGCTTACAGAGGACATGACCTTTGATAGAAAAATATGGAGAATGCGGATTAAGGTAGAGGGTTAGGGGGTGGGAGTGCGACGGTAGTAATAGGGAAGTGCTCCTTTGGGTCTGGAGTTTCTGGATCGTATTGTTATGGATGTAGTTTTTGGGGCTAGTGGTGTTGGCTTTTTTGCATCCCATACTAGTTTATTATGCACTTATGTGTTTGTTATACTATTAGTTTGTTTTACGTACCATACTAGTTTATATGCGCTTACTTTTTGTATTGGTTATACTATTATTGGTCCTAAGCTGGGGGTCTATCGAAAACAGCCACTATACTTCTCTTGAGGTAGTGTTATGGTCTGCATACACTCTACCCTCCCCAGACCCCATTAGGTGGGAATACACTAGGTATATTGTTGTTTATTCATGTATAGCAATGTCGGAGATATTTTAGGTTCGTTTCCTTACCTTGACTTAATATGTTATCTTTCATTCTATCATTCTTATATCATGATTTAGCTCAATTGATCAATGATTCCTACTGAGTACCTGTGGTGTTGGTACTCATACTACATTTTAGTACCTTTTTTGGTGTATATCCAATTACTACTTGTCACTATTGTTCAACGTTTGTGCAGTGTTGATATCTAGAGATAGGGCAAGCTCTTGGAGTTAGAGTCACTCATTTTCTTCTATTTTTCTACATTTAGTCTTTTGTTTTAAGAAAGATGTATTGACTATTTTAGATACTTGGGTTGTATTATTATTACTAGATGTTCTTTTATTGGATCTACCAGGTCATGGGATGGTATTTATGAAGTGACTACCTTTAATCTATTTCTATTTCCTAGCTTATTTCTTGTGTTGGATTGCCTAGTTGGCTCTTTTGGGGCATTTCCACCAATTTCAACTATTGCGATTAGCTCCAGGTTATGGTTCGGCCTACCTACTGGCAAGATTTAGTAGGTGTCATCATGACTCATAAATTGGTTCATGACACCATATATCTTGCCTTTACGAGCTATTGAGCTGAGGATGTGTATACACTTGGTAAATTATGGCACTTGGACTAAACATAGTATTATCGATTTTAGTTGCACTCATTAATTCATATGCATTACTTAGGGATTTACATAGGTAAAAGTTGTAATTGTCATTTGTAGAGTTCTTGCTTACATCTTCTGGACATATGGAGGCCCATTTAGGTTATTGTGTATCCCAAAAATCTAGTTACTTTTGTTGTTGATTATTATGGTTTATTTATGGCAGGATGGTTATGGACTGGAACTCGAGATTGTCCATACATTTTTTATTCCTTCTATCTATTTTTGTAAGTTATGCTACTGATAGTTTACCTCATGGTTAGACACTTATTCTAGAGACCCTAAATATGCTAATGTCTGTTATCCTTCTTAGGTATGATTCTTCAGAGTTTAGATATGGGGGTGTACATATATTTAAATATAGATTTATATATATATATATATATATATATTTAATATATATGCATATATATATACATATATATATTATTACCATATATCCCACTCTTTCCTTATTTATTGATATCATTTATGTATCCTTTGGCCTTGTATTTATAGGATATATCCTTTCTCCACTCTTCATTTGCATATTGGCTAGTGATATATGGTATTTTACGTTAGCTCCTGAATACTATCAGAATAGGAAAGTTTACTTGTATTGCTCTATTAGCATGATTGTGCTTAGTTTTCTAGATATTTGTATGTGGTTTATATTCCTACTTTACATGTTATTTATGCTTACATTATATTTGGATCTCACTCGGTTGGTGCCTACTGAGTACCACGTATTTAATACTCATACTACATTTCTACAACCTACAGATCATAGTACGAGTTCTAACAATTCATGTTTATCAAGTGGAGCAGCTAGGGATCGAAGATTTGGGGTGAGCTCCTGGTGTTTGGAGTATTTCTTCTCTCCTTCTTATTGATTAAACTGATCTCTATTTTGAATTCAGATACATTTTTATATATGTATTTATTTCCACATTTCACTTTATACTCTTATTATATTAGAAGCTCTTGATTACTAACTTCACCAAGTTTAGGGATGGATTATATATTATTTAAATTCTTTTTTGCTATTTACTCTATTTCTCTAGATAGTCCATTACTAGTTGTTCTACACTGCAGGTTGACTTACCAACTTTTGGGTTATAGTAGGTTCCATCATGTCCCTCCTCGAGACTACCCCTGGACGTCACACAATGCTTAGGACAACAAATGATTCCAAGCTAACTCGTGTACTGGCATGATGCTTGAGTTACTAATTTTAAAAAACATAAAACTAGAAGTAATAAGCAGAAGAGATGTCTTTAGTTGAACATGTTCAAAACAAAACTATTTAAAATGATTACAACTCTAGTTATACAAAACAAAACTAAAATAAAAAACATCAACTCTACTAACTGCCTATGAAGCCTCTACTAATACTGACTATAGGTAGACGGGACATGAACCCTAGGCATCCCAAATCAATACAACTGAATAAAAAATATAATGTTGAAACTAGAATGGACTCATGTCCTCGAATAAAGAGAACTCATCACCTGTTTGTTAGAAGTTGTGAACTATCTGATTATGATGTGTGGACTACATCTAGTACCTACATAATGAAGGAATGTAGCCACAAATGCATATATTTGGTCAGTACATTGGTATGTATTGAATATGTAGGGGTTAATGCATAGGAAAAATAGAAACTGAATATACTTTCAAATCATGCATACTAAGTGCAAAAGGACTCACCTTGGTCACGAATAAAACTGAAAGTTGAAAGATAATAAACTATGAATAATAAAGCATACTAAATAAACTTAGTGAGTTGCTACACTTAGCTTCTAAAATCTTTACTTTCATTATTTCTTTTGGGAGATTATAATATCCGATATAAACCATGTGAGCTATCACGGATTCCAACGTCTTACCCACCTTGGGGAAAGTTGTCCTACCTTTTCCATCAGAATAGAAACTTAAATTAAGTGATCACTAAACTTCATCCATATTGGGAAAAGAAGACATTCTATGGCGAGGTCTCTTAAACCTATGGTGACTTGTAGTTTCCAAAAATCTGGATATGCTCATCCACATTCTCTTCTTAATGCTAAATACTACTCCCAAATATCTATCTATATATATATATATATATGCTCATACTTTGGAAATCTACCTTAAAATAGCATATGGGTTTGTAAACTGAAAATGAACTATGCTTCTTTTACTTAAATCATACTCCTGGGGTAAAGTTGTGGATTTCAAATATTAATTGAGATCATAAGATCAAAAGTAAACTTTAACCAAGTAGTAAAAGTTGTAAATTGAACTACAAGCTTAAACTTCTTGTACTCAACAATTTATGCTTAAATATTTAAATTCATCCATCATGTCTTAGAATCTTCGTATCAAAATACCAAGCTCAAGACTTAAATTAGAATCTTTCGTCAATTTATTAAACTTCAAGTCAAAAAAATAAAATCATATCATAATAGTAATAATGTAAGTCAAAACATGAATAAAACCAAACTCTTTTGCACTTTAAACTTTATATTGACATGATAATGTCATAACTTCAAGAATATGAAAATTATGTATGAACCCTAATTGAAATCATATAAATTCAAATTTTAAAATCAATTTTTCAGGTACAAGTATGAAAGATCATCCTTGTTCAAACCCCAAATACCTCAGTTGGATGACTTCTTGATGAAAGCTTGAAATTGTAACTTGAATTCTTGAATTCTTGTAGAAAAAATCTTGAATTTCTTGTTCTTGGGAAGAGAGTAAGGGTTTACGTAAGTGTTAACTGATGAAAAGTTTGCAAATAATGCCCTTTTGGGGATTTAGTCATCACTTAGGTGGTTGGGACAAGGGGGAATGACCAAAAATTCCCTTGATGTAGAAAACATATCCTCTGTATGATGGAGGCTAATGCAGAGCCTACGGTCAGAATCGTAGAGCTATCGCAGAAGCTTATTATTTCTCATGAAAATTCTCATAACTTTTTGCTCGGGTAATGGATTAACAAGAAATTGGATGCGTTGGAATGAGGACTCAATTATATATAATTTGGTGGGTCTTGAGATGAAAAATTCTATAAATTTCATATGGTATACATATTTAAAGTTGACCCCTGTAGGATCGAATACCATTGTTTGGCCAAATCAAAGGCTCTTAGCTCAACTTTGCTCTGAGTGTTTCCTATGAACATTTTAACCTAATAAGTACTCTTATAAGTAGTATAATGATAATGACACTTATATTCAAATAGAAATCATTGGTTTAAATTTTATATGCATAGTAACGACGGTTCAAATTCTAGTTTGAAAATGTGAGGCGTTACACATCATAACTTGACAAATTAGGTCATGAAAAATTGGTATCAGGTCCAAGTTTATCAGGGTATTTGTACAAGAGATAAATGTCTATTAGAATCCTATGAATTGGTACATATACATCAGTGTCCTTTCTTTGGGGGGCTAGAGGGCATTCTTTAGAAATTCTATTCTTGACTCCTTGTCATGTGTCTAATTTTCTATGAATCTCTAGTAATTTCTTTGATTCAATTCTTTTCACAAATGGGACACAAAGTTATTAATAGATGCTGATTAGATTTTCACATGTGTTTCCTGAGTTTTATCTCAATGTTGAGCTAGGGAGTTAGAGGTTGATATCGAAGATCTTCAGCTTCTTCCAGAGAATATGGGTCCAACCCCGGCTCTAATAAATTTTATGATCTCCTTTGTTCTTTAGGATCTAGTGTTAGGGATTCTAAGTATTTTGGTAGATACGTCATATCGAGAGATAATGCTTGGTAAATTGGGTGGTTCTCAAATTAGAGTTGGGTTGGTTGATGTTTTTCTTGGTTCTTTATCTATTTTAGAGTATGAGATTTCATTTCTCAAGTGGGAAAAACATTCTTCTATACCCTATCTATCAGAGTATTATATGGTGTGTTGATTTATCAGAGGTTTACCTCTTCAGCTCCTCTTGGCATTGGGGTATTTGATAGTTGGAGGGTCTTATTTCCCTCTGGTTATTAATTAAATAAGGACCTCTAAGAGGTAATGTATTGAGACATATGGAGGTGGAAGTAAGAGACCATGTCATTAGTACAATATCATTGGCATTCCATCTGGGAGTAGGGATATACATCATTTGCAGAAGGTAGCATCTCAAGCTATAGGTGGTTCTCAAATTGGTCAGGATGGTCATAATGGGAACAGTTCTTGCTAGATATTATAGAGTATTTAGTACATACTTTCAAGTTGTGGTGACCATTTTGGGTCAGGTGATTTAGTACATTAGAGAGTATGTGGAGCATGTTTTGATTATGAAGAGGTTCGTTATTGGTCTAGGGAGTGCCCTAAGCGTGAGTTAGTTATTTAGACCAGGTCATAACCTGTTCCTTTCCAGCCTATAGCTCTTAAGGTAAGTTATTATTGTAGTGAGAATGATCATCTTAGTAGAGAATGTCCCAGGCATTAATTTGCCAGCCAGTTGGGGATGGCTCGTGTTTCTAGCTAGGTTAGAGCTTCAAGGATTTATTACAATTATAGATAGAATGATCGCTGGTCTAGAAGGTATCCTAGACATGGGATTACTAATCATCATCTGTCACGACCTGGAGCTAACCCTAGTCATAACACAGTTCTTAAGACAACAAGTGACCCCAAGCTAACCCAAGATTGGGTACATAATGTGAGCACTGAATAAAATAGTAATGGGATAACCTCTACAGAAGATAATCTGATAAAATGCTTGTATGATATTATACTGAAATATAATTCAAGATGTCTGAAACAACCAAATAGACTGAAAACTAACTGACTGTCTATCTGTCTGAAAGACTCAAAAAATCATAAGTATCTGATGGTAAGAAACCACAAATAACTTCGACTGACTGAAAATAAAGAGATACTAAAATAATGGTAAAAATATGCCATGTCCACAATGGAAGAGGACTTACCACTACTGTTGTTTCGTACTACTGAACTGTCTAAAGATGGTCGAGAAACTGAGCATCCGAACATATGTTATAAGACAATATAATGCAAGAGAAAAGTATGCGGTCAGTACTTTGAATGTACTATTATATGAGAGACATACTAACCAAAATATATATGACAACTGAACATGGGTGCATAAACATGTAAAACTGAGAATGCAAGACAGAGTAAGGCATGGACTAAATTTAGTCTGTAAAACTAACTTTCTAAACAACTGAGAATCTGATTATTTGGTCAAGTAAACCTTAACTAATCTAGACTAAGTACTGACTATAACTATGAGATCTATCATGTAACCGGCATGCCCTAATTTGAGCTAATCGGGGTCCAACCTGTAACCCCAGTTAGAAAGGTGTCAGTACCTTGCCACGGGTACTAACACTGACTGTATAGATCCATTAAACTAGTGTCCCAAAGAACTAGGGAGTCACCCTATAATGGTAGGTACCACTAAGAGAATGCCAACCCTTAACTGGCAGAAAGACCTCTCAAAACCTACATTGGATACATAGTTCTAGAACTCAGGGATTGTTACTAAAGTCACACCCTCTACTAGCAGGAAGCCCACATCCCTGGGTTTGCTCAGTGGTAAATCCTACTCCCAACTAAACTGACATTATTTCTGACTAAGGTCAACTGAACATCTCAACTGATAGTGCTCAACATGATCATAACAAACTAAGTACGATAATAAAATTAGGAATTGACTGACTCATTACTTGAAAAGTTTGAAACATAAGTAAAACATAGGTTTCGGGTGTTCATAACCTGCCAAAACTAAATGATTATAAAATTCTATAAAAACACTTAAATAGTGACATAAACTCCCAATTGAAAGAACAAAAAAACATAACACATACCACAAAACTAATAAAGTCCATGAATTTAAATATATGAATGTATTAAACTTAGGAGAATATAAATTTCACATGGTTTAATTCGTAATTATATAATCATAACCCGTCAGTGCTGAATGATTACAAAATTTGATAACAATACTTGAAACAGTGACATAAAGTCCCAATTCAAAGACCCAAAAACATAATATGTATCACCAAACTGATAAAGTCCATGAATTTGAATATATGAATGTATTAAACTTGGGATGATATCAATTTCACATAATTTAATTCATAATTTGATAACTTTAATTGAGAGAAATCGAATATTACATGAGTAGTTGAAATTCAAAGCACGAAGTAATCTAAGTTTTCATGGGAAAAACATGTTGACATGGCTTGAATTCAAATTTCTAAGATGACATGGATTAAATTCATGATTTACATGGATAATTTCATAAAAGAAGATTAAAAATCCATACTTATACCAAAAGGGGATATTTGGGACTCAGTGGGTGGAAGGAACCAATTGATGAATACTACATATACCTTGAATTGCTTGACTTGTGAAGAGAGCTTGAATTTTGAGACTTGAAAGATGACTTGTGGAGACAAACCCTAATATTGATTATCTTGAATATGGGAGTAGGAAAGTGTTGTTAAAATTGACTAAAAGTGGAGGAAAATAGTGCTCCTTTTTAGGTTATAAGTCATGGTTTGGGAGTTAATCGAGGGGAAAAGACCAAAATTCCCTTTAACAAAATATTGCAAAAATTAGTCGCCAGTCTATATGAATGGACCATATGACTTATATGGTGAAGTTAGGACTAGTCCTCCCAACTCATAAGCTTGGCAGAATCTAAGAGAGTATACACTGGTAAACATACGTGTCTAAACTTACGACTAGTAATATCTCCCTATGACTTGTATCCCCCCACTCGTAACTTGGATAGAATCATAGGGAGCCTACAATGTTGAACTCATGACTTTAATTTATATGACTTATATGTTGTATGTATGACTCAAGGGAAGTGTCATACCGGGAAAAGAATGTCAACCAAGTCACACTGTCTTGGAATACAACTACAACATACAACTCATATATTGTATATACGGATCAAGGGCATGATTCGTATGTATTACAGTGGCGCTTAGGTACGGGGTATTATAATATTTCCCCTTGGAAACATTTATCTGGGAATATGATTGGTTAGGCTGAGAGTACTATGGAAACTAAGGTCATGTACTGGATGCTTATGAACAGAAACATGATTAAACGACTGAGTCTAAGTAGAAAATGAATGAAATAGAAAATGATAGAGTCAACTTATGATACATCATTACCTCCAAATAGATCTGAGTTCGGGAAGAATAGATGAGAATATTTGGTTGGCATATTTGTTTCTACTTCCCAAGTAGCTTTCTCAATGGACTAATTTCTCTATAGAACTTTAACCTAGGGGACCTCTTTATTCCTCAACATACGAACCTATCGGTCAAGGATCTCAACTGGAATTTCTTTGAAGGAGAAACTACCCTTCACCTGCACACTTTCTAAGGGCACGACCAAAGCTGGGTCACCAATACATTTCTTAAGCAAAAAGACATAAAACATCGAATGCACTGAAGACAAATTTGTAGGAAACTCTAACTCATAATCTACCTTCCCAAAATGACTCATAATTCTATATGGGCCAACATAACGGGAACTAATTTTCCCTTTCTTATTAAATCTCTTCACTCCTTTCATAGAAGAAATTTTCAACTAAACCAAGTCACCAACATCAAACTCAAGATCCATTCTCCTCACATTTGTATAAGATTTCTGATGACTTTGGGCTGTCTTCAGCCTCTATCAAATTAGTTAAACTTTCTCCATAGCCTCAAATACTAATTCTGGCCATATCAAAGCAGTCTCACCTACTTCAAACCAATTAATATAAGACTTATATCTTCTCTCATAGAGAGCCTAAAATGGAGCCATGTGAATACTGGAGTGATAGATGTTATATTCAAACTCAATCAAAGGTAAGTAATCATCCAACCTGCCCTAAAAGTCAATAACACAGGCCCTTAACATGTACTTTAAAGTCTGAATGGTCTATTTTGCTTAACTATTTGTCTGAGGAAGAAAATTTGTACTGATATGTACTTGGGTACCAAGGCCATTCTTAAAAGCCTTCCAAAAGTGTAATGTAAACTGAGTACCTCTATCTGAAAATGCCAAGAAGCTTCACCAACTCCCTAAGATAGAGTGTAGCATAATCCTTAGGTAAAAATAAAGTATGAACGGGCAAGAAATGAGCTGACTTGGTTATTTTATCTATAATGACCCACATAAAATTATGTTGGCGATGCATACGAGGCAATCCTGTCAGAAAATCCATTTTCACCACCTCCCACTTCCAAGTAGGGATGCTAAACTCCTTAAGTCTACCATTAGGCCATTGGTGTTCAACCTTAACCTGCTTATAGATTGAATAATTAGCCACAAACTATGTAATATATTTCTTTATACCACTCGACCAATGGATCTCCCGCAAAATCACAATACATCTTAGTGGCCCCTGGGTGAAAAAATATTATGCACTATGCGTTTTAGCTTGTACTCGTTGTCTCAAATCAGTAACACACAAAACATATATACTGCCTTGACAATGGAGCACACCATCTCCACCTTAGGAGAAAACCTCTACCTTCTGATATCTAATTACCTCCTTCAACTTGACAAAACTAGGATCCCTATCTTATTTTTCTTTTACTTCAGCAACCAATGAAGATTATGAACCATTCTAAACCCCTATACTACCTTCGACCAAATCGACCAACTGAAATCCTAACCTAGAAAGATAGTGAACCTAATAGATTAACTCCTTCTTATTATCCTCTACAAGAGAAACACTACCTATAGACAATCTACAAAAGGATTCTGCCACTATATTGGTCTTTCCTGGATGATACAACAGACATATACTATAGTCTTTCAATAATTCAAGCCACCTTCTCTGACAAAGATTCAGGTCTTTCTGCATGAAAACATACTGTAAGCTCTTGTGATCCGTGAACACATCAACATGAACACCATAAAAGTAATGCCTCTAAATCTGTAAGGAAATGACAACAAATGTCAACTTAAGATCATGGGTCAGATAATTCTTTCATAGGGCTTAAGCTGTCTAAAGGTATAGGCTATGACTTTACATCTCTGCATTACTACACAACCAAGACCGACTCTAGAAGAATCATAATACACTATGAACTATTCTATGTCATCCATCAAAGTCACGACTAGAGCAGAAGATAGTCGAGCCTTCAACTCCTGAAAGCTCTTCTTGTAGGAACCTTGCCACTAAAATTTGATTTTCTTTTGGGTTAGGTTAGACATAGGAGAAGCAATATAAGAAAACCCTTTAACAAACCATCTGTAGTATCTAGATATACCAAATATCTAATGGAGAGATGGGTCTAGTCCAGTTTCTCACTGCTTTGGTCATTTAAGGATCAATTCAAATGCCATTAATAAAAATTATGTGACCATGTAAAGCTATAATTCTCAACCAAAATTCACACTTACTAAACTTAGAGAATAATTGGTGATCTCTAAGGGTTTGAAAATAACTCTCAGAAGGTCTGCATGATCATTCTCACTACAGGGGTAATAGACAAGAATGTCATCAATGAAGACTATGAAAAATATATCCAAGTATTACTTGAACACCCAGTTCATCAAGTCCATGAAAGCTGCAGGGGCATTTGTTAGTCCAAAAGACATAACTAGGAATTTGAAATAACCATATTGAGTTCTGAAGGCTGTCTTCAAAATGCTATATTCTCTGACTCTAAGATGATGATAGCTAGATTTGAGGTCTATCTTAGAGAAATAACTTGAACCCTGAAGTTGGTCGAATAAGTCATTAATACTAGGGAGAGGATATTTATTCTTTATTATGACTTTGTTCATCTGACGATAGTTAATGCACTTTTAAGAGAACCATCTTTCTTGTACACGAATAAAATTAAAGCACCCCATAGAGAAAAACTAGGACTAATGAAACCCTTATCGAAGATATCCTTCAACTATTCTTCCAATTCCTTAAGCTCTGTTGGAACCATTCTATAAGGTAGGATAGAGATAAGTTGAGTATCTAGAAGGAGATCTATATTGAAGTCAATTTCTCTCTTGGGAGGAACCCTGGGGAGATCTTCAAAAAACACATCAAGAAATTTGTTTAATCATGAACTGAATCAAGAGTTAGGTTTTCAAAATTTGAGTCCTTAACTTGAAAGAGATGGTAAATACACCCCATAGATATTATCTTTTGTGCCTTAAGATATGAAATAAGTAAACCCTTAAGCACTGAAGTACTACCCTTCCATTCAATAATTAGTTCATTAGGAATTAGAATTGGATCATTCCATTTCTGCAATCAACTAAGGCATAGCACAAATGAAGCCAATCCATTTTGAGAATGACATCAAAATCATTCATTTCTAACTCCATAAAGTCAACTGAAGTAACTTTCTGAGACACTGTGATTGGTCAATTTCTGTATACCTTTTTGGATATAATAGACTTACCTACTGAGGTTGACACTGATAAAGTCTACAGCTATATAAGGAGTCATAAAGGAAAGTGAAGCTCCAAGATCCAACAATGCATAAACATAAAGATGGAAGACTTGTAACTTATCCATAACCATATCAAGAGAACTTTCTTAATCATAGCGAATCAAGAGAGCATATAGTCTATTATAGCACATCCCAATAGTTGTACTAGAAGTGGAACCCTACTGAGTTAGGCAACCTGTTGGAGTTGATGAAAAGTTGGACTGACACTACTGATGAATGTCCTTACCTTTATGGCTAACCCACAGGCAATCCCTGATCCTATGGCCTAGTTTTCCACATCCAAAACACACATCACAACCTGCCTTGCATTTACCCTAATAATTCTTACCATATTTACTATAGAGCGAATTTGTACGACCACTATTCACACTAACCTGGAACTTATAGCCTAGCGCTCTATCTCGACTATCTTGCCTGAACTTAGGCACTAGTTAAAGATGGAGCTAGGGACAAAAATCTTAGGTGGAACTTAGAACTATTACCACCTTCTGACCTTGGCTGAGAAAAGTTAAAACTACCTATTTTGGCCCTCTTATTCACTCTTTCCTTCTTTTTAAGCTTCTTCTTTTCAATATGTTGAGCATGAACTATCATTCTAGAAAGGTCCATCTCATTGATCAGCATAACAGTCCTAGTTCTACACTCCTTAACCACACTATCATATACACCAAATGGGAACTTACTTATCTTGAACCTAGAGTCAGCCACCATAGTAGGGGCATACCTCACTAACTGAGTCAACTTGAGCTAGTACTCCCTCACACTCATACTTCCCTGCTTCAAATTTATAAAATCATGAACCTTTGAATTTTGTGGGAAGAACCTATCTAAAAAATTCATGGCAAACTCCTCCCACTCTATCGTCCCTACCTTAAACCTTTATCCTCCTCCACTCTCACTCAAAGTGACACTCAAGATATTTTTCACTTTCTGCACCCCATCTAGAAACTCTTGTGGATCATCCTTAAACTTGGATCTAGAAAATAAAGGGGGATTTATTCGAATGAAATCCTGAATTCTAGTTGCAGTTCTAATCACCACTTGATTATCTGGGGAAACATCCTATTGATTATTTTAAGAAACTATAGGATGGGCTAAGGTCATGAAAGCATCCCTGGACTAGGCGTGAGAGACAGTCATTCAGGAGATCTTCCTGAATAGGTGGTTGTACAAGTTGATACCCGTTCCTTTTTTTGTTATTTCTATTGGGAGGCATTTTCTATAAAATAGAATAAAGGATAAGTTATAAAAAGAATTCAATAGAGATTCATGATTTTTGGCATGATATGAATACTGAAAGAAAGGAAACTTTCCTAAAAATGTGTCATAGCCTCTTGTCCATAAGTGTGGTGCGCTTTATACCCATGCACAGGACTTTACTCAATGCAACTTTCAGATACCTTAGATTATTTTAAAACCTTAGGAACTGATTCCTTGTTTAGTCACAACCTGAAGCTACCCCCTAGTCGTAGCACGGTGCTTAAGTCCAAAAGTGACCCCGAGCTAACCAATGATTTGGTACCTTCTGTGAGTACCGAATAAAATAGTAATAGTATAACCTATGCGGAAGATAGTCTAATAAAATGCTGGTATGATGTAATACTGAAATATAATTCAACATGTCTGACACAACTAAACTGATGATCACTAACTATCTATCTGTGTAAAAGCCTCTAAAAATTTATAAGGATTTGATGGGATAAACCCCTAACTAACTCCAACTGACTAAACATAAAGAGATACTGAAATAATGGTAAAAACATATCATGTCCTATAAAATATGACTCACTGGTACTATTTTTGGGTACTGCTAAACTATCTAAAGATGGTTGGGAAACTGAGTGTCCAAACCTATGTTATAAGATAATATAGCGCAAAAGAAACGTATGTGGTCAGTACTTTGAATATACTGGTATGTAAGATATAGAATAATTAAAATATATATGTAAAATGAACATAGGTGCATAAACATGTAAAACTAAGAATACAGGATCAAGTAAGGCATGCACTAAATTTAGTCTATTAAACAGACTATCTGAACAGCAGAGAATATGATTACTTGGTCAAGCAAACCTGAACAGATATAGATTGAGTACTAACTTTACTTGTGGAAGCTATCATGTAACTTACACACCCCAATCTGAGCCAATTGGTGTCAAACCTATAACCCCAGTTAGAAAGTTGTCGGTAGCTTTCCACGGGTACTAATACTGGTTGTGTGGATCCACTAAACGTGAGTCCTAATGTACTAGGAAGTCACTCTTTACTAGAAGGTGCCCCTAAGGGAAGGTCAACCCTCAATTGGTATGATGACCTCTAAAAACTTACGTTGGCTGCGTTGTTTTGGAACTCAGGGATTTCTACTAAAGTCGCACCCTCTACTGGGGGTGAGCCCCCATCTCTAGGTTCACTCGATGATAAATCCTACTCACAATTTAACTGACACTATTTTTAACTATGGTCAGTTGAACATTTAAACTGATAGTTCTCAACATAATCATAACAAACTGAGTATGATAATAAAATCAGAAATAGACTAACTCATTACTTGAAAAGTCTAAAACGTAAGTAAACACTTACGTATCGGGTATTCCTAACCCACCAGCACTAAATGATTACAAAATTTTGTAATAATTTTTAAAAAAATGACATAAATTCCCAAATTAAAGACCCATAATCATAATTGATCTAAGGTGGTTTTATGCATTTTATTGTTATTATCCTACCTTATTTAGCCTTATTTTAATGGATTTTTGTGTGCTTAATGAGTAAATAATGATAAATAAGAATGTAAGTGTTTAAGTATGTGATGAAAATTTTTAAAGGTGTTTTCAAACAAGTTTGGATTCAAATTAATCGCTTAGAGTTCGATCGAGAAAACTAGTGTTACTAGCTTAAGCTAGGTGTTTGTCTAGTCTATCATGATGGATTATAATGTGTTGAATGAGTTCATAATAGTTTGATTATATAATTTTGTGTGGAAAAACATGTTTATAACATACAAACTACAATTGGATTAAGCCGAGAGTTAAATAATAAGCTAAAGATCAACATGGGCAAGCCTAGTCTTAGCTCGAGTTTCTAGTTCACCGTTATTGATATTGTCTTGTTTTGAGCTCTAATATGTCATGATTGATGATATATGAAGCTTTATGAGTTAATTTTAATAATATAATGATGACTAAAATGCTTGAAATTGAGTTGAAACAACACCAAAGGCTTGGGATAGAGAAAAATTGTAAAAGACAAAGTTAAGCGTCAAAAATGCAATTCCAGTGAAGCCACGTTATATAGGGGAGATGCAGCCCTTATTTCTTGGGACTAAGAAATGTCCCTCACCCATTAATCCAGTGGAGAGAGTAAGTCATCACATGGCATGCTGCAAGGGAGAGACCATCACGGAGCATCACATATTCCATACACAGCTAAACTTTGCCAATTATACATACAACACGTTAACACTTAGTAAATCATTTTTGGACGTATTTGGGCTTGGATAGGGGCATCTCAACACTTATTTTAGGGTTTATATCTCTTTAATTTAGCTTTTTATAGATTGTATCTTGGATTTAACTATGTCGATTAAGGTTGTGTACACTAGTGGCTAAACACCCCTTTTCCTGGGTTAAGGCCAAGACATGTTTACTTTCGCTTTGAATTAAGTTATTTTGAATTTATTATCATATTTAGTTGTTTATTTATCCTTTTATTAAATATTTTAAGGATTCACGACCCTTAGAATACATATATTATCAACTTTATGATCTCGAGAGATGGAATTAGAAGATAGAACATGGGGGTAACTAGATTAAGGTTCTTATTCTTTTATAAATTAAGGAATTTGAATTAGAATTTCGGATAGGGATATACCTAGCAGCCTTATTTGATTCACATGTAGGATGATAGCTTCATATATCTAATTGGATTATTGCAACCCCACTAAACGATATAGTTGTAATGTGACTGTTAGGTAGAAGATTAGAGGTTGGGAGACCATAATCATGCTATAAACCCACCAAATGAACAACCAAGATAATCAATCTAACGAATAAAGTTCAATATCATCGTATTATTATTCATAGCTCTTTAACCCTGGGTTTTTATCCATTGATTGTTCAAAGTCTTTACTTATCTGCATTAATTTAGTTTAGTTTTAGTTTAGAAACTTTCAAAATTCGTTTGGTTACGTTGAACTAGTTAATCTCAATTGTTAAACTAGAATTGAAATAGTTATTTAACACAAGCCTCTGAGGGATTGATTTAGCTTTTTATATGGCTTTTATATTACTTGGTGAGACCACATACAATCTTGTGTGCGCTTGGGCACAATAAGTTTTTAGCACTGGTGTTGGGGATTGTAATTTGGTATCTATTTTATTTTTAGTTTTAATTTTTTGATTTATTTGGTTCTTTACTCTTGGTTTTGGGATTGATTTTGTAGGAAACAAGATAACAGGGCATTAACTAGGGAAGGGATAAGGAGTTGGCTGAACCAAGCCCCAAACCTAAGTAATGTTTTCATCAATGAAGGAGAAGCAATCCTTCTCCCACGCATCCCATAATTTCAAGAAGAACAAGACAATCCTTCTCTTATGGCTGAAGATCAACTAGCCTGAAGGATAGTTCGTGAAGTGGAAATCCCACAACCGATAAATTTGACCTCTCCTTTTTAGAAATCAGCTGCTGGGGCTAACTTTGAGTTGAAATACAACATGGTGCAGTTTTTTTTATCAACAAAGGTCATTTTATGGGGCTTTCACATAAAGATCCAGAAGTCCATCTACTTTCTTGAGATCAGTGACACATTCATCTCTATGGGTGTGTCAACTAATTATGTTAGTTTGACACTATTCCCCTTTTTACTGTTGGGGGAAGCAAAGAAGTTCTTAAATACTTAGCTGGAAAGTTTAATCACAACATGGGATGACTTAGCCTAGAAATTTCTTATTCGATTCTTTCCATTTGACAAGACTGCGAGACTACACAAAGATTGTATGCCTCAAACAAAAGCTAGATGAGAACTTATATTATGCATGGGAGAGGTTCAAAGATTTTCTTTGATATTGTCCACATCATCAGCAATCCAATATGGTATTAGCCCACATTTTTGTTGAGGCACTTGATCATAACATGAAACCTTTTCTAGATTTAGTTGTAGGTGATCAAATATTAGAATTAATATATGTAAGTTGTGTACCTTATTGAATTGAATTGCATAAGGAAATCCTAAGTCGTATTCTAACTCAAGAAATGCTATAAAATAAGGTTGCAGGTGTGTTGAAGGTGGACCATTTTACTACTTTATTAGCTCAGATTGATGCACTGCAAAATCAGTTAACAACTTAGTTCAGCAATATAAAGTTTAAGGTTGCATAGCCTGCAGCAATAGTTAATGTAATTCAGCAGACAAATATTTGGTGCGTGGTTTGTGGCAGTAGTGGTCATTCTATAGATATATCGGCTGCCAATGCTGAGTCAGTGATATTTATGAGTCATGTTCAAAGACCAAATTATGGAAATGCCTTCAATCTAAAGTGGTAGACTCATCCACCAAATCAACCATAAAATTCCAACAACAGCAGGTTCAGGAACCAGAGGCATAAGGAAATTAGTCTATTATCAATATGGAAGAGATGTTGAAATAAATTTTAGCGGCTTAATCATAATTGACACTCGATATAAAAAGCCATCAAGCGGCTATAAGGAGCTTAGAATTGTAGATAGGTTTGGTAGCATCAATACTAGGCCTTAAGTTTGTTTTTTAAGTGATACTAAAAATCCTAAACAAGTAATGGCAATCACTTTGAGGAGTTGTAAGGAGATCAATAAAGAACCTTCAAAGAAAACTAAGGAGGTAGATGTTGATTTGGTTCCTAAATATGTAAATGAAGGCCGCTAAAAATTTGAGAAAGTCTAAGTACTCAAAAACCAAAGTTACTGAAGAGATGAAGAAGAGACTATCATCACCATTCCAATAGAGGCTTATACAAGCGAAGGAGGATGCATGCTTCAAGAAGTTCTTTGACACATTCAGAGATCTTCACATTAACCTTTCTTTTTTAGATATTTTGCAGGGAATGCCCAAGTACGCTAAGTACTTGAGGGATGTGGTCACTAACAAAGTTAAATTGAAAGATGTTTAGATAGTAGCACTCACTGAGGAATATAGTATTGTAGTGATGCATAAAATGCACCAAAGCTCAAAGACCCTGCCCGTTCAAATTACAAATAGTGAGGTGGTGTACATGCTTATTTATTTGGAGGAAAGTATTAACTTGATGCCCCTTTTCTTGTGCAACACTTTGGGTTTGGGGAAGCTCAGATAGAGTTCTATTTATTTTAATTGCCATACAGACCATAGCCCATTCTAAAGGAATCATAGAGGGTATTCCCATCAAGGTTGGTAAGTTTATTATTCTTGTTGATTTTATTATTTTCAATTTTAAGGTAGATGATAGAGTGCAGTGATCTTGGGACATCCATTCTTGGCGATGAGAGAAACATTGATAGATGTGAGAAAAGGCACGCTCACAATGAGGTTGGATGATAAAAAGGTGGTATTCAAAGAGTACAAACTTCTCAAAATAATATCCTACTACAAATATTTGTGCATAATTACAGTGATTGAAGGGGATAAGTATGGGGTAGTGGAGTTGAGCTCACCAAAGACCTCTTTGGACTTCCTCATTGAGTAACCCAAGATACCAATGCCTCAGCCTAAAATAATGAAAATTAAGGAGCCTAGAAAGGCTATTGTTGGGAGAGTTGTTGACCTCGAGAGTTTACACAGAGGTACAAAACAAATAAGAATATGGCATCCTAGTTTAAGAAAGAGGATGAAGGAAAATAGATATGTCGTAGATTGGGTAGTGCCACGAAACTAAATTAGGCCCTACATGGGACACAACCCAATTTAAAGTAGGTTTTATTTTTTATATTTTGATATTACTTCACTAGTTTTTGTTTTTGGTATGTCATAGGTTGATGGGATGTCGGAGTACTGAAAAACCTTAGCTAAGGAGCATGGAAAAGACTAAGTGTGGTATCCTTTGACCCTATTGATGTAAGAAGAGGCTACTAGCTAGGCCTAGAGGCCTCAGGAAGGATTTCTATTTCTACTTTTAAGTATACTTTGGAGACAAAGTAGATTTTTAAGTTTGGGGTGGGTAAATTCCCATTTTTAGGAGTAATTTTTAAAATTTTCTATTAGGAATAAGTCTGGGATGCTCTCATTGGTGCTATATTTGATTACATGATGCAAGTGTTTTGGGTGTAAATACCATGTCGATTGTGTGAATTACTACTTTTTAGACTCCTAGGCTTATAATTATGTGTACCTATGGTCTTAATTATGAATTCATGTTATTGTTTTCTTGAGAGTCTATGATAATCTTACTTGAGTTGACCATGTGCCATGTGTGTGTGAGATATTTGTATATTCATTGTTGTATTTGATGATAGAACTTTCCTGGTGTGCGTGAAAAGTTAAATAAAAAGTGTGGGTTTAGGAGATGATATGGATATTTCTTTGATATCCATGTCTCATACCTTCTTTTGACAAACCCTTATGTATAATCCTATTTAACCCCATTGATCCTTTAGATTTTTATTTGGTAGCCTCATATGTAGCCTGAATCCCCTTCTTTGATTGACCTTAATTTGATCCAAAAGCTCCTAAGTGATTTAGAGTAAAATTGAGTTAAGGAGTTTGAAAAAAAAATAGTAGGAGAAAGGTGAAAGGGAAGCCCCAAAGTAATAGTTATTGGTGTGTGTAATGTTTGTGTCGTGCTTGGAAGTTAGAGAAATTGGTGCTAAATAAATTCCCATTTTTAGCCCAATTATGATACAATAAACCTATTTTAGCCCTAGTCCTCCTTAGACATTGTGTACCTCAACTAGGGTAATTGATTAAGTTGAGGGTGGCTATCATAGGGGTGTGTCACTTATAATAGGTGTGAAAAAGGTTAAAATTGAATGTTGTGTACATAGGATACTCCCACTATAGTATATATGAATGATCTTAATGAGATAGGGCAAAATAAAAGATGTGGGTATACAAAAGTGATCTAAGTTGGTTGTTATAAATTGGTCTTAATTGAAAAATGTGATGTATTGAAGATCTTAGGAAAGATAGTAACTATTCTTGGCCAAAATAGTTCCTACCTATTCCTTA
Source organism: Capsicum annuum (assembly GCF_002878395.1). NCBI lineage: Eukaryota > Viridiplantae > Streptophyta > Magnoliopsida > Solanales > Solanaceae > Capsicum > Capsicum annuum. The sequence continues at coordinate 12,402 of NW_025840539.1, read as the reverse complement.
GCCTGCATTACAACCCGTAAATACCTATTTGATCCTAAGATTAATATTCTGATATTAGTGAAGTATTACACTAAGGTCAATCCTATGGTTCATCATGTGTAACATGTGTATTCCTTATGAAAGTTAGCGTAATTTGATTCTTGTACCCTTTCTGTGATAAATTTCTTTTGAGTGAGTAATTATGGGTAACTCTCTTATTGTGAGGGCATATGTTTGATGATCTTTGGGTGAGTTATATGAAATATGTGATTTAATAATGTGCAAGATTTTTCCATGTTGGTGAGTCAATTCTTGAGGCTAAGATGTTTTGGAGTAGTGTTCTTGAACTTTAAATTGTGTACATAACATGCTTAGTGTAGAAACTGGCATTCTGTGTAGTAGTTGTAGTACTAGCTTGAGTGTCTTTCTTTAAGTCTAAGTGTAGTCTCCTATACTTATGATGCTTATATTAAAGAGTTATTTGAGGATGAATAAGGCTTTAAGTGTGGTGGTGATCTGAGGTAGTTTTATGCACTTTAGTGTAATTATCCTAGCTTATTTACCTTGTTTTGAGAACATTTTGAGTTTTTAATGAGTAAGTAATGATATAAATAATAATAATACAAGTGTTAAATTATGTTATTACAATGTTTAAATGTGTTTTCAAACATATTTGGATTCAAATTGATCACTTAGAGTTCAACTGAGAAAACTAGTGTTACTAGCTTGAGCTAGGTGTTTGTCTAGTCTATTATAATGGATCCTAATGTGTTGAATGAGTTCCTAAAGATATTATTATGTAACTATGTGTGAAAAAACTTGTTTATAATGTTCAAAGTGCAACTTGATCAAGCCGATAGTTAAACAATAAGTTAAAGATCAACATGGGCAAGCCTAGTCTTAGCTCGAGTTTCTAGTTCACCGTTATTGATATTGTGCTGTTTTGAGCTCTAATACATGGTATTTTAATATGTAGGATTCTTTATGAGTTGATTTTTATGATATATGGATGAAGAACAAGCTGTAAATTTAGTGGAAACAACACCAAAAGGCTTGGGAGGGAGAAAAATTGCACAAGCCAAAGTTAAGCATCAAAAATGCAATTCCAGTGAAGCCACATGATATAGTGGTGATGCATCCCTTATTCCCTAGGACTAATAAATTTCCCACACCTCTTAATACAGTGGAGCGAGCAAGGAATCATATGGATTTCTGCAAGGGAGAGACTAATGCAGAGCATCACATATTCCCTAGACAGCCAAACTTTGCCAACTATAAATACAACATGTTAACACTTAGTAAATCACTTTTGGAAGTCTTTGTACTTGGAGAAGGTCTGGTCAACACTAATTTTAGGGATTATATCTCTTTACTTATCTGTTTAATAGATTGTATCTTGGATTCATCTATGTTTATTACGATAATGTCCACTAGTGGCTAAATGCCCCATTTCTGGGGTTAAGCCCAAGAATATGTTTTCTTTCTCTTTGAATTAAGTTTTTTTGGATTTCTTATCATATTGCGTAGTTTATTTATACTTGTTTTAACTATTTTAAGTATTTATGACCCTTATAATTCATATATTGTTGACTTTGTGATCTTAAGAGGGGGAATTAAAAGATAGAATGTGGGGATAAATAGAGTAAGATTCTTATTCTTTTATGAAATAAAGAATTTTAATTAGAATCCAGGATATGGATATACCTATACGCCTTATTTGGTTCACATGTAGGATGATATCTTATGCATCTAAATGGTTATTGTATCCCCGCTCACCGATGTAGTTATAATGCCTAAGTTAGGTAGACGATTAGAGGTCGGGAGACCATAATCATGTGATAAACCCTACGAATCAACAACCAAGATAATATATCTAATAAATGAAGTTCAATAGCTTAGTATGATTGTTCGTAGTACTTTAACCCCTTGTTTTCATCCATTGATTGTTCAAAGTCTTTATTTTTCTGTATTAATTTAGTTTACTTGTAGTTAACAAAGTTTCAACACTCTTTTGGTTACACCGAACTAGGTAATCTTAAATGTTAAGCTACAATTAAATAGTTGTTTAACACAAGTATCTGAGGGATCGATATTCATCGTTTTGTAAGGAAAATATATTACTTGGTGAGACCACGTACACTTGCGTGTGTGCTTGGGCGCAATAATAACATGTATCACCAAATTGATAAAAGTTCATGAATTTATATATCTGAATGTATTAAACTAGGGATAATAGTAATTTCACATAGTTTAATTAATAATTTGATAATTTAACATGGTATCAGTTGAATATAACATGAACAGTTGAAATTCAAAGAATGAAGTAATATAAGTTTTCCTGAGAAAAACATGTTGACATGGCTAGAATTAAAATTTCTATGATAACATGGATTAAATTCATGATTCATGTGCTTAATTTCATTAAAGAAGATTAAAAATCCATACTTGAACAAAAAGGTGATTTTGGAGTCTTAATGGGTGGAAGGAACCCATTGATGAATACCCTACATACCTGGAATTGCTCGACTTGTGAAGAGAGCTTGAATTTTGAGACTTGAAAGATAACTTGGTGAGATAAACCCTAATCTTTATGATCTTGAATATGGAAGAAGTAAAGTGTCGTTAATTAACTTAAAGTGGTGGAAAATAATGGTCCTTTTTAGGTTTTAAGTTGTGGGTTGGGAGTTAATAAAGGGGAAAAGACCAGAAGGCCCTTTAACTAAAAATTGTAGAAATTGGTCTCCAGTCTATGTGAGTCAACCATACGACTCGTATGGTAAAGGTACGACTAGGCTTCCTGACTTGTAAGCTTGGAAAAATCTAAGAGAGTATACACTGGTCAACATACGAGTCTAAACTTACAACTAGTAACATCTACATACAACTTATAGCCCCCCACTCGTATCTTGGATAGAATATTAGGGAGCCTATACTATTGAACTCATGGCTTTACTTTATGCAATTCGTATGTTGTATGTATGACTCAATGAAAGAAGTCGTACCTAGAAAAGAACGTCAACCAATTTACACTATCTTAGATATGACTACAACATATGACTATTATGTTGTATATACGACTCAAGGGCATGAGTCATATGGCGCAGTGGTACTTAGGCGTGGGGTATTACATCAGTTAATCCAGATCAGTCTGATAGAGATCTGGCAACTTCGGTTAGAGGTAGTGCCCTTTGTTCCTCTGTTGGGGATTCAGATTCTATGTCCAGTTCTAAACATGTTTAGATTTATACTCTTTCAACCATGTTAGGGCTATGAATTTAGACTTCATGACTTCCCCTCCTATAAAGATAGTTTCTTATTTTTTTGATATAGATGTGATTTGGTTTATTATCTTTATCTTCTTATTTAATTCTAGTTGGGATTTTTATACCTATCGACTATTATATGTCTTGATTACTATATTGATTGATTGATTTATGCCTTTGTGTAGATTTAAGCATATTTGAATACAGCTATAAATGTATTATTTTAGTTGTGGATTGAGTGGATTGATATTGTGATTTCCTAGTGGTGTAGCATTTAGGTTAAAGTCCTTTTTTCTTTGGCAGATTGGACTTGTTGTGATTATAGAGTAGTAATGCTATGATTTTCTATTTTTATTCATTGGCCTAGATGACTAACTCGGTTGGTTGGTTCTCTCTTTTTTAGTAGGTAAGGTTGGTTACTTTACTTTTGTGTGACAAAGCTAGACGATTGTTAAGTGGTTGATGATAGTGAAGGTAAGATTGGGCTTTCATGGCTTTGTGGTGGTTCTAAACTTGGCAATTCAATTTTGTTACCTATTTCTGGTGTGGAAAAGTCTAAGGCTTGATTTTCTAGTTTGCTCAGATTCTAGTATTGGCTATTTTTTCTATAGCCCGTTCTTCAGGTTGATAATTCAAGATTTCTTCTTCTGATTGGGGTAGTTCATCTCCTATTCATGGTCTTGATCTTGACAATGATAGTGAATTAGATACTCCATTCTTTCTATAATGTGGTTCATGATTTAGTTGAGTCAAGATTGATTTTTAAGGGTAAATTCAGAAAAATATCATTTTTGTATTTGTTTGGCCTAATGTGACTTCATGGAGTGATTCTCCTTGGTGATATGTGCCTATGGGTAATTATTGTTTTAAATTATGTATTGGATTGACAAAATCCAGTCTAAGGTTGTATTTCTCAACTTCTTGAGTTTGGGTTATCCATAGTACTATTTGAAGCCTTGGTGAGTCCGTGGTTATGCCTAGATGCATTATTCCCTCCAATAGATATCGATTTGATTGTTTTTATATTTTGTATGAGGTTTTCTTAAGTTTTGGTTATGTCTTCGGTGACATTTTAGTTTCAACTCTTGCGAGAATCATTAGGTAGACACTAGAATCCTGGTGGTGAGGTGGGGTTGAGTGTTTGATATCTATAGATACTTGAGTGCTTCATTTTTGGGATTTGTCTCTTTTGAACTGGGACTTGGATATTATAATGGATTATGGGTTATGGATGCTTACTCATTAACAAGATCAGTATGGATTGTTGAGATCAAGTTGTTCAGCTTCAATGTTGAGATTCAAGTTATGGATTGTGTAACTTGATTCTAGCCTTATTTCCAAATTTGTTTTAGTTGGCCATTCATTTACAGGCTGACTAAGCCTACTATTTACCTGCCAGTTTGATTTACTTAGTTCAGTTAGATTATGATTGATAGCTACTCGAAGGATAGTTTCTTGGCACATGGTATTGGTTTTTACTAGTCTTGACCTTGATTTTCAGTGTTTGTCAAAATTTAGGATGTTTTCTCTGTAGAAGAAGTTTGTTTAAGTTTGGATTTGCATGATTTCACTCATAGTTAGTGGGGATCTGGAAGTGGATCATTCAGTTTCAAGAGTTTGAACTTGGTTCGATGACTGTTGATTTCGTGGGTAACGCTGACTAGTTAGTAGATTTGATAGAGATTGCAAACATTAGTTATCACTGATTGAGTATTCAGGTAGCACCTAATAGGCTTATTCTTAATCTATTCGTTATGGATTTTTGGTAGATCAGCTTTAATTTTTCTAGTTAGTGTGATATGATTGAGAGGGCAAAGTTCAGATGATAATTTGTGGAGATCAGAGTAGATAATGGGTTTGGAAAGGTAAAACAAGGTTACATTGGGAAATTGGAATTAGTTGCATGATTCATGACTTGGTTTCTCCCTATCTTGGTTGAGTATCTTCTTGATTGTGTTTCATTGGTATGATTTTAGCATGTTGTGGTTTGGGTTTGCATGCATCATGAGTTCTCGATTTAGTTGGAGGCCATTTGGTTGTTGAGGTTGAGTTTGTGGCTAATAGAGAAGAGAAGTAAGGAAGTTGGTCGAAAAGGGATTTTTGTAGCACCCCTTGGAAGCATGTTTCTGCTTAGAGATTATTTGAAGTGTCACGACTCAATTTACAAGTCATGATGGCACCTACTCTATCCCTCCAGTAGGTAAGACAAATCGTAATCCGAAGTTAAACACAATAGATTAACTTGGTGGAAATTCCTCACAAGGGCCTTATAGGCAATCCAACACAATAAATACGCAAGACAACAAAAATAGTTTAAAGGTAGTCACTACATAATTACCATCCCACAACCTGGTAGAGCCAGTAAAACATAATCTAGAGATAGAAATACAATCCAATTATCTAGAATAGTCACTACAACTATCTCAAAACAAAAGATAGAATATAAAAGATAGTGAAAAATGGGTGAATCGGACTCTAAGAGCTCCCCCGATCTCCGGATATCAACACCGCACGAACATGAATCAATGACAATAACTTGTACTTGGATTTGAACCAAAAAGGTACAGAAGTGTAGTATAAGTACAAAAGCAACGGGTACTCACTAGGCATTATCAGTCTACTAAGTAAAATCATGCTATAACCATGATAAAATGCAAGATATCATAGCTAAGTCAGGGTAAAAAACCGAACCTGAATCGTCTCCAATATCAGTGCGCATAGTAAGTAATTAAACCAGGATTACAGTATTACATAAGGCATCAACAAATTCCAACGTCATCGTCCATAATCAGTAAATAAATTGGAATAATAATGCCACACTAAGCATCAGACAAACAATCAAAACCTACAAAAGTGGCTCCAATAATCAATTGGTGCGGAAAGTAAAAAACTCATCACAGACTCCCATACGTATGGAGAGTACACTTAAAGATACAATAAAGTAACTATTCATTGCTTACAACTAACCAACTCGTTATTTAACCATCCATCCAAAATAAATCATTAATCGATCATTTACCGACATTTGAAAATTTACACACATTCCATCATATTACTATCATTAAACAACCTTATCATCGATACTCACTAATCATCATTTATTAGCTAACCATCTCTTATTAACTAATTCAATTAATTACTAGTCATCATATAACCTCTAGTCATCATTGAGTAACTATTCACCAAATATCCACAAGTCACCATTTACCAACTAATCCTCGCTCATCAACTAGTCATTATTTATGACATAAATAACGTTCACCACTAATCTTTATTTATCACTAATCATCAATTATACCACCCTATGATCATTTATCACTTTTGGGCTATAACCGGCATCTCTAGTATCAACATGATACCCAACATGTATATACATACACATACACATGAAAAACACACACACACACATATATATATATAATAATCATATATATATACATATATATAATATCATGATAAATAGTCAAACTCAAACCGGTAGATGTACACATAGGTACCTTGGCATAATCATCCTCTGGCCCTGTCAGGTATATATCATCATAATCATATTCCAAAATTGATAGGGTATATTCAAGATCATCATCATCCTTTCGAATTAAACTGGGTATAATAATTATCAACATCATCTTCTGGAATTAAAACGGGTATATAATTATCATAGACATCTTCTAAAATAGAATCATATATAATCAAGATCATAGTCATCTGTTCGAACTGAACTGGGAATAATCAATGTCATATGTGGTAATATAGTCAAGCTTCATGATTTCTAGCATAATTAATAGCATAACTTCCCATATAATTAATAAGCATGACTTCTAGCACAAAGAATAACACAATAGCTGACATCATCAATAAGGATGTTTTCTAGCATGATTACTAGAATAATTGTTTAGCATGATCATAATTATAAGTAAGGCATAGGCAATAACTTGTCAATAGCATTGTCAAAGGATTATCATTAGCATATTAGATGGCTTATACAATGCATAACCAATAGCTTGTCGCAACATAATTCATATCTCATCATATCATAAGTGACAATCTAATCCATTAGTCTATGAACATTATTTTAAATGCCATCATCACCATAACCATCAAGTACCAAGGCTCCTCAATATTTCCTCAAAGGGGAATTCTCTAGGTATTTAACAAGTGTATAAGTATTTCAAGAGTGCTAATCATTGATCTTGGCCTAAGGTGGGTCAAAGATTCCACTTCTAAATTCCCAAAATACATTCTAAGTCAAATTCTATCCCAGACTAGGCTAAGGTATCTAAATCCAATCTTAGATGTATAGCAAGCCACAATTATCCCTAAGGTAAAGATTCTTCACAAGCACTTTACCTAAGTCCAATAAAAACTAGGGAAACCTTCATCAGTGCAAGAAACTAATGCTAAACTTACCCTAAGCATGAGTGTCTAAAGCATTCTTATCTAAATTGAGTAATCTAAGAGATCTCATGCAAAACATGAGAAATGAAACCCAACTCCTCTGAGGCATAATGAAAGAAGTAAAATATTTCAACTCTATGGTTTCAAATTTGCCTAAATGGTCAAACTAACCCAATTCTTTCATTTTATCAATCCAATACCTAAAACTCATGCTAAATCTAACACAATATCATAAACATACTTTGAAGTAGCTCAATCTAACAAGTGATAAATCTAGCCTACATTGATGCCCAGAAAGCTCAACGATATGCTAAACCACTTTTTTCCCTTCTAAAAAGACTTCTTAAGATGTCAAGATATCATAGACACATTATACCAATCAATATAATAATAACGATAGCCATATTGCACCAGTATGCTTTGGGTCAAAAATTCACACAAAAACCCAATGTAGGTCTCACTTATGAAAATCGCATTTCCAAAACAAACTCAATATTCTTACAAGGTCAAGCAATCATTACCCTCAAAAATAGGTGAAAACCAAGATAAATTAAGGGAAAAATCAAGCCCTTAAGATTTTGGGGTTTTGGGTAAGAAATTAATAAAATACATGAAGAAAAGGGTGAATTCTTGCCTCAAATCAAATGATAATCACAAAAAAAATGTTAATAAATCTCCTAATTCACCCACAAGACTCAATTTAAAGATATCTCACTCTTTAGGGTTTTTTCTCACAAGAAAATGGGTGAGGAATGAGCAAAATCGGGCAAAAAGGTTCAATTTATACCCTTTCTAGGTTCTCAGGATCACTATCGTGACCCCGAGGCTTTAGAAAGTGGCATCTTGAGTGTGTTGGTGCCAATAGCTATCATGACCTACATACCACAATCACGGTATTATCCTACAAAAGGTATCGCAATTGTGACCCTTGGCTAGTGATAGAGATGCACTAACTAATAACATTAGACTTGGAAATTTCCTAGTTGCCACCAAGCCCTCGAGATTCATCCTAAATCTTGTGTTTGAAAATGAATTGGGTAACCATACTAAATTTGATGTTTCAGACTAAATAGAGCAAATAGATTCTCCATATAAGGTCGTTTTGATCAAATATAGGTCCCATACCCATATTTCATTTTCTTAACTTTTTAACCAATAGATCAAAATAAGCTTGGAGGTCTCAAGACCCCAACCCAAGGTGCACCTAGCTTGAAATTGACATTCCAGAGCTGATGATGCAGTCAAAATTGGCATAGAAAGTCATTTTATTGATGTTTTATCCTTATGTCCATTCGGAACTAGTGTAGACTTAAAAATAGGGAATTAGCTCTAAAAACCAAGCGAATAGCTTATTAACCAAACTGTCAATTCCAGCAAGTCATAAAGGACTTGGGCAAGCTATGGAAAACCTCTAACTTCAAATATAAGAAGAAATATAGAAAATGATCTGAAGGACCATTACAATATCTATTCTAAAGTATCTTTCATCCACGAAAGTTAAGGATTAGGATGTACCTAATTTCTCGAACAGGTGAGGATACTAGGTCTGCATCTTACTCTAAATCTCCTAAGTGTCTTTCTCCACTAGGCCGTGCCTCCACTGAACTTTGACTACAGAAATATCTCTAGTACATAATTGCCTTACATCATTTGCCAAAATGAGCACATGTTCCATAATGAAGGCCAAACGCTCATCCAACTTGATTGAGTCCCATCTAAGCACATGAGACAGATCAGATATGTATTAGTGCAACAGAAAAACATGGAAAACTAGATGACAGAGACAATATCTATTGGTAGATCCACCTCACCAACTGTGAGAAGAATCTTAAAAGGTCAAATATATCTAGTACTAAGCTAGCCCTTCCTCCCAGACCTCATCACCCTGTTCATGGCTGATACACGAAGGAATACACAATTACCAACTTCAAATCATAAGGCACAAAGCCTATGGTCAGCATAGGCCTTTTGCCAAGTCTAAGCCACTATCAACCAATACTGAATCACCCTAACTCTATTCAATGACTCTTGAATCAAATCAGTACAACATCGAAATGAAGAACAACATTTCCTACCATATAAATCCTAAAAAGTGCCATGTTAATACTCAAATGATAGTTGTTAGTACGTCTGAACTCTGGCAAGGCTAATTAAATAATAGAAATGGGCATACCATAAAAATGAACTATCTCTTGGACATAGATATGGGCCAATCTTTCAGCACTGAAGGATATCTCAATAAGAACAAAATGTGTTGAGCTATTCAAATGATCTTAAATGACCTAAATACCATTGAAACCACAGGAAGTGTGAAGAAATCCACTGACAAAATTCATGGTAATCCTCTCTTATTTCTACTAGAGAATAGGTAATCTCAGAAACAATCCACAACAAGCTACAAAATCTTCCATATCTCTCTTCATGTTGCTTCATTAATAATATTACCTTAAATTTCTATACATCTTGGTTGTGTAGGGATGAATGGAATATCTAGAGCTGTGAGCCTCAAGCAAAATCAATTGAATTAAGTCATATCCTCAAAACATAAATACGACTATCAAATCTCAAAACACCCTTAAAATCTATAGTGACCCTCTTAGACTTACCACTTAACACCTGATCACGTAGGAAATAAGTAATTAACAATCTAGAATCTACTCAAATAATGAAAACCTTACCTCAACACTAGAAAGAATCCTTCTAGGGTCTGAAATATAAAGGTGAACCATCAAGTTGGCTAAGGATTGAATATCCTGTGCTAACGGCCTCTGTGAAACAGAAATACATACCAAGCTACCTGTATACATTGCCTTCCAACTCAAGGCATTTCGTACCACATTCACCTTACCCAGATGATGCAAGATTGAAATATTGTAATCTTTAAGCAACTCCATCCATCTACGATGTGTAGGATTAGACTCTCTCTAGATCATAAGATGCTAAAAACTGCAATGATCGATGAAAATAGCATAATGCATACCACAAAGATAATGCCTCCAAATTTTAAGCACAAAAACTACAGCCGCCAACTCCAAATCATGAGCAGGGTAGTTACACTCGTGCACCTTATGTTTCCTAAAACAATAAGCAATGACACAACCCTTCTTTATCAATACACAACCCAAACCAACTCTAAAAGTATCACAAAATACGATTAGTACCTCACCCTCAATAGAAAGATCCAAAATAGGAGTTGAAGTGAGAAAATCCTTAAACTTTCCAAGGCTTGAATCACACTCCTTAAACCATAAAAATGGAAACTCCTTTTGAGGCAATCTGATTATAGGCACTGAAATAATAGTAAAACCTTCAACGAATCACCAATAATAACAAGCCAAACCAATGATGCTGCTAACCTTAATCAGAGATTTAGGTCTATCCCAATCATGAATCACCGATATATATGTTGGGTCTACTATAATACCATCCTTAGACACCACATATCTAACGAATGTCATTGACTCAAGCTAAAACTCACACTTGGGAGACTTGGTGAAAAGAATATGATCTCTCAAAGTCTAGAGCACTATCCTCAAATGTTGCGCATGCTTCTCTCTACTCCTTGAATCCATAAGGATGTCTTCGATGAACACAATCTCAAAGGAATCCAAATACGGATTGAATACTCAATTCATCAAATCCATAAATGTGGTTGGGGTATTAGTCAACCTAAGAGACATCACCAAGAATTCATAATGACCATAATAGGTCCTAAAGGTTATCTTTGGGATATTCTCTACCCAAATCCTCAAGTGATGGTAACTAAATCTTAAATCAATCTTTGAAAACATTGTCGCTCCTTAAAGTTGGCTAAACAAATCATCAATGTGAGGCATAGGATAACGGTTCATCACTGTTACCTTATTAAGCCTATAATTAATAAACATATGCATGGAGCCATCTTTCTTCTTTACAAACAACATGGGAGCTCCCTAAAAAAACATACTAGATATAATAAAACCATTACTAAGAAGATCCTAAAGTTGACAATTCATCCCTTAATATCAGGAGGAGTCATATGGTAAGGTCCTATAGAAATAGGTCAGATGCTAGGCTTGAGGTCAATAACAAATTCAATCTCACAGACAAGGGAAATACCAGGCAGGTTGATAGGGAACAGATCAAGAAAATCATAAGCTACAGGAACAGAGTCAAGCTACAAACTCTCCATACTAGTATCATAATATAAGTGGAATAAGACTCACATCCCCTTGAAATAAGTCGACTAGCATGAACATACGTAATAATCCCCATCGGCTTAGGGCTAACCTCTCCCTACCACATGTCTGGGGATACATCGAGCATAGCTAAGGTAATAGTCTTGGCAAAATAATCCATGATCGTATGATAGTGAGATATCTAGTCTATACCCCGAACTATATCAAAATCCACTATTTCTAAAATAGTAAGGTCAACATAAGTATCAACAATTACTAAAAACCATAATATATGATCTAAAAACTCAATCAACTACTAAAGAATCTCTTATGGGAGTAGATACATGTAATGGCATAGATAATAACCCTAGGATAACTCCAACCATGGTGCATAATAAGTAAAAATATAAGAATAAGTGGATCTTGGATCAAATAAAATAAAGGTTGGCTGGCGGCACACAAAAATTATACCTATAATAATAGCATCCAAAGTCTCATCCTTGGTCCTAGCAGGTACTGCATATAACTGATCATTCTTTCCACCTAGCTGGGCACATAACCAACCTCCTATCCTGCCTACTTGAGAACCTTCTTAAGTACCTTGGGAA
>NW_025840538.1:0-1064 GCF_002878395.1 Capsicum annuum | reverse complement strand
TATACTCTTTATTCATTTTACTCTTACTATTTAATACTATTTTCATCATCTCAAATTACGTGATTTGTTTTTTACGACTCTTAAGGAAACATTAATAAGGAATGCAAATTGACCAATATAATTTTATTTAATCTTGATTAAATGAATCTTTTTCAATTAATATGAGTATTGTTGAAAAAATGATTAATTATCTTTTGAATCCTTAAGCATACCAACTATTTAAAAACAAATTTTTTTAGAAAATATGCCAATTAATTTGAGACGAAGGGAATATTTATCACTCAATGATTTTTTCAAGACACTAAATTTATTATATATGAAGAGTAATATAATAAAATTATCATTATCATTTTTTGTTAATTAACATGTGTGTCAAGTTAATAATGGATAAATATTATTGGACAGAAGGAGTACTTGGCAATTCACTAAATCTAGGCCTAATTAGCTGTCTGTTTTCACTTTTACCCTTAGTAATAAATATGAAGAGAAGTTAACATAGAACAAAAAAGAAAAGCATTAAATAAAGATAAATACTCTCCCGTTTAAAAAAGAATGACCTACTTTTTTTTGCCAAAGACATCGATAGGCACTCAAATTTGTTGTCAAAATTCACTTAGATACCTAAACTAATGCCTGTTTCTATCACGCCCCTAAACCCCCCACATTTTGTTTCAAGTGGACCTTTTTTTTCCAATCAGCAAAAAGCTCAAAGTGTGTGTTGTACACACGCGATGACGTGACAAAACGAGCTATTTGGAAGTTGACACGTGGCATTGTGGGTCCAATAATTGTTAAAAATTAATTATAATTTTTTTAAAGAAGTATATAAAAATGGCATTGAGAAAATTACTAAAAAATATTCTAAAATTATTTTAAAAATAAAAATAAAAAACTGATTATTTTTAAAAAATTATAATTTTTTTTTAAAATGAAACAAATTATTAAAAAATTATTTTATAAAAAAATTAATTATTAAAAAAATTATAAATTTTTTTTAAAAATGAAAATAAAAAATGACATTGAGGATATAAATTATGAAAAAATAATTATAAAATTATTTAAAA
>NW_025840537.1:0-1759 GCF_002878395.1 Capsicum annuum | reverse complement strand
AATGGAGTTATTTTGAACTCGAGTGTGAAAGAAATCCACAACGTGGTTGATTTTGATATATGGGAAGCATGATGGCTCCCGATGTATATTTATATATTACTGAAATTGTTTTATTGTGGATTGTCTTTGAAATGATCTGAGCTAAGTTTGGGAGAAATCTTTAGCACCAAGTGGGAGGTATAAAGCGACCTTACTTCCCTAGAACTACGTACCCCTGTAGGAGTGAGCCTAAGGCTGATTTATATAGTGATCACTAGTTTGTGAGGATTTAATATCGATAGTCCTACTCCGATGGAAAATATAGGATGGCTCTCTCCAACGTGGGTTGTATGTTGGACTCCATGTAGCTCACATGGTTTATGTCGGTTATAGGATCTCCCAGTGTGTGTGTGTTTCCTTGTGTTTATGGTAAATGGTAAAGTGATTTGAAAGTGGAATTGTGAAAGTTATTCTTTCGAAAGATTTAAATGATATTTACATTATGAGAATTGATATTCTTGATGAACTGAATGTGATTGATAAATTATATGATGACTCACATGTGTTATTATACTTATTTCATCCTCGCATGATTATGATGATTTTCTTCGGGCTATGTGAGTCTTTCATGCATCCTGAATATTTTTTATAAATATTTATGATGATGTTGTTTATACAACTGCATACACCCCCATATACTCGGTTTCTTTCCATAGTACTGACGCACATCTTCGGATGTGGGCTGCATTTTCTCGGAATGTACGTTCAGGTGCTCAGTTCCAGGTTCGACAGTGATTCTTCGGGCATGCTATTCTACATCCACTTTTGTGGTGAGTCCTCATATTTCGAGGACGTGATGTCTGATGTTGGTTTCATGGAATTGTTTACATTTGATAACTGAGTATAAGTCAGTTGGGGCATGTCTCAATGGCTCGCTGGTTTTATTGATTTTCTTAGAGGCTTATTAGGCTAGTATAGACGTTGGGAGTTGACTAATAAGTCGTATATTGTTATCTTTCTAAAATTCTTTTATTCTTGGATGATGATTACTCTGTTAATATTTGAGGGTTATTTATAGAAACTCCATTGATTTGTGTTGAACTGAATGAAAATGGTTCAAAGGGTTAGCTTGGGGCTACTCGTTGCCTCAAGTACCGTGTGACTCTCCGAGACCCATTTTCTGGGGCGTTACACTATCTGACTTATCTCTCGACCTCACCAGACAATTTATTATCTAATTCTCTCAAACTTATATAATGTATCTATATCCAAACGGATGTTATCTCAGGTAGATTAATCCAGTTATGACATTAATCTTTAAGCAGAATATTGGTAGCTTCCGAGTCCCTGTTGATAATTTTCGTCCTCTAGTCTATTTCTCTGTTAGAAGAAAAGATAGCCTACTGCATAATCTAATGTTTGCAACCACTAGATTTCAGTTAAAAGCATAGAAATTCAAGATGTTTTACTACTCCTTCAATCCGTTAACACCTAGAATCATATCAAACCCTAATCCTTGGACCCCATAACCCCGGCTAATAGAATTAGCCACTCATGATTTTATGAAAGAAATCACAAATTGAATCCATGATGCTACTAATCAACTTACGTATAAATGGAAAATAACAAGCAATTTTTTCAATTAAATCCCAAGTTAGAAACCCAAGAATAATTGATAAGAAAGAAAACTAAGAATAATTGGCGAAAGAGAACAATGTACGTGTTTCTCTCTGCCAAGTTCTTGTTCTGAATATTGAAAACTTGCTAATTTAAAAACCCT
>NW_025840536.1:0-1461 GCF_002878395.1 Capsicum annuum | reverse complement strand
CTCTATATATAAATAGATTATAATTATATATGTGTGTGTGTTTTGATGTGGCATACTTCTTAGGCCTCCATTTCTATTTTTTTTCTCCTTTCTTAATTTTTTTTTAATTTTGTAATTGCATAACTAATTATATTCTATCCAATCTATTAAGTATCATTATATTCTTTAATAGCCATATCAATTTATTATCAATAAATTATTAAATTAATTATTAATTATTGTACATAGAATGGAAAATTCACTCCAACTATGTCTTTTTTATTTTTAATCTCTTTCAATTATCCTTCTATAAGTGTGTGTATAAACAAAGTAATGTGCTTTGAAATTTCAATTTTTTTATCTTTCTCTAATTATAAAATAATAATATCTTTTAATAGTTCAAGTGTTTTCTTTTATATAGAATATTTATAAGGAGTAACTGTTTTTCTTATATACAATGTATTTGAAAAGAGTAACTATTCACAACTCATATCTCTTAAATCTATACATTAAATAGTATCCATAACTCCCATAATTTTTATGTCTATAACTTTCATACATTAATTTATAATTTATAATACCTTATAGTATATTCCTCTATTTTACCTATATAAACTCATATTTGTTTCATGAAGATTCTCATTCAAAATTATTATTTCTTTTCTCCATATCTTTTGTTTGTAAATTATAGCACATAATAAGGAGTGTGTGAAGGTAAAATATTGTATTCTTAAATATTCTCTAATGTTTATGCACTTGATATTATTTCTTACTTTTAATATTTTTGCTTTACATATTTTTTATCCTCCTACAAGAAAATATGGTCATGGAAATCAATATTAAGGTAATTTTATAGTAGTGCGATCAATTTTTTTTAAGATGTATAAATTAGTTTAGCTTTCTTTCCTCTTTTATATGTAATTTTTTATTGATATATTTGGAATAGAAATATTATAAATATCATATGTAATGTAGTATCATAAATTTTTCATTCTCAAATATTCTTTCATGTTTATGTATTTGATATTCTTTCTTATGTTTAATGTCTTTTTTTTTTACATATTTGTTATCCTCCTCCAAGTGAATATAATCATGAAAATCAATATTAAGATAATTTTATAGTAGTGTGATCGGTTTTTTTTAAAAGATGTATAATATAGTTTATATTTCTTTCCACTTTTTTATTTAATTTTTTAATTGATATATTTGAAATAAAAATATTATAAATATTATATATAGTGCAATATCATATTAACAATTGTCACATTCTTGTGTTTTATATCATTATAATTAATTAATTAATTTTATTTATTCATAACTTCAGCTTAATTTGCTTTGTTTTCATAATTAATAATCAATATAATAGCTTATTGAGAATAAATTAATATGATTGTTAATGAATTTAATGATAATAAATAGGATAGAATATGATTAATTCACTGATGTGACATACTTCTTATATAAAGGAGATTTAGGAATATA
>NW_025840535.1:0-1014 GCF_002878395.1 Capsicum annuum | reverse complement strand
TATATACTTAGAGATATAGAAATTATAGATATAAAGAAAATAATATGAGAAAAATTACAAGATTATGAAGAGGAAGAATTATTAAACAGTATAGAAAACTTACACATATATTATGAAAATCAATATTACTTAGATTCAGATGGATATTATTCAGAATAAATAAATGTTAGAATATATAAAAAAAATTAGAGAAAGGCAAAATTGGATATATGAGGAAGTTAATTACATATATCAACTTGGAATAGAAAAAAGACAACTAGAAGAAAAATTACTTAAAATGAAATTAACCTTAGAAAAAGAAGATACATATAATGATTTATTTAATACATACGAAAAATTATTTAATACAGATGAAAAATTACCTATACATGTACAACAAATACTAGTTAATCAGATAAAGAACATAAACCTACGCATTGAATATAGCAAAGTTAGAATAAAATACTACACAGAAATTGCTAAAATTTCAATAGGATAAAATAATAAACTACACAAATTAATGAATACATCTTACGAAAAGAATAAATCAGTAAAATATATTAAAAATAAACTATAAAGTTTATACCTAGAATACAAAAGATTATATAATACTAACGAAGATCCTAAAACATTAGATAATTTAATTACGATAATATCTAATTTAGAATATGAATTAATAAAACATCTTAAGTCAAGAGGCTAAAAATGAAAATTAAACCAACCAATAATATACACGAAATAATTTACTTAAAAATAAATACTTATTACTTAATAACTATTTATCATCTGGAAAAGTTACCATGCCTAATCCGCACCCGCTTTTGTTGATGAGAAAGTGATAGAGTGAAAGCATTTTTTATGAGAAAGAAAGAGAGTTTTGATAATTTCTATTGATATTTTTTTTTATTTTGGCGGACTTCTATGAAATATTTTGGGGGAATTAATAAGTGATGCAATAGATTTTTTTACCATTAAGTGTTTCCATAGATGCTTCTATGGCGACGGTTTTAAAAAGTATAGCTATACATATACCTA
>NW_025840534.1:0-2079 GCF_002878395.1 Capsicum annuum | reverse complement strand
GTGGAAAATCCTTAAATAAAGGATTCTTTTTTGCGGGGAACAGTTAGGAAGGGGAACAGTTAAAAGAAATTATCTGATAAGGAATTTAAATTTTGAAACCCCCTTTTGTAATTTTTAATTTTTTTGTAATTACTATTATAGAAAATAATAATAATAATAAATAACTAAATAAAAATTATAAATAAATAAATAATAAATAAAAGAAAATGATTATAATAATAAATATAATAACAACTAATTAATTTTTATATTTAATAAAATACAATAAAATTTTATAAATAGCTAAAAAAATAAAAAAATATTATTAAGGTAGTATTAAAACTACTAACTTATTTATGATAATTTAAAAGAAAAATATATTTTTGAATTTCTTGTATTATTTTATTTATTTATATTTTAAAAAATAGAAATAGAAATAAAAATAAAATAACCCAAAATGTAAATTCATTTAATTATTTATTTTTAAATAAAAATTTATTAAAAATAAAGTAAGAGTTAAAATAATATCGGACAAAAACATAAATATGTAATATCAAAAATAGGTTAAAATTATGGGAGGATCAAAAATCACGTGTCTACAATATATATATATATATATATATATATATATATATATATATATATATATATATGTGTATATGTATGTATGTATGTATGTATAAATAGATCTTTTGCAGATTATCAAAAAAGTGCCTAATAGGTACATAATTTGAATGGTTCAAATGTTTAATAAGTACTAGTTTACTCGCACGTGTAACATTTTACTATTTAAAATTAAATAATTTTATCTATTACGGAGATTTTTAATAAAGTATAAAAATTGAAATTAGTTTACAAAAATCTTTCATACTTTAATATAATAATGTAAACATAAACATATACATAGACATATTTTACCATTAGAAGTTGCAATTGGTTGACGGATCAATACCTTTGCATTTTCCATATAGTATCGCTTTCCTTGTTGCCACTGGCTAAGAGAGACGTAGCAATTTGAACCATATTTGTGTTACGATTATTCTCTCTCTCTCTCTCTCTCTCTATATATATATATATAAATATTTAGAAATTTTTCTTATTTTTAAAGTTAAAATTTTTTCAAAATCATTAATTACATTCTTATTTCGTACTCAAAACTTGTAAAAATCTGGTACTTGTTAAATTTTTCTTATTCTAATGATTTTATATTTATTTCTAGATTTTTCAAATCTTCTTAAAATCAAATTTAATTGATTTGAAATTCTTAAACTAATGAAAAAAATATTAGTTGTTATTAATTTTGATGACTTCTAATAAGGAAAGGTTTTTAGCATAAATATATTTAAAATTTCAACTCTTAAATTAGGAAAAATAGTGAAATTCTGATGACTTCTAATAAGGAAAGGTTTTACCATAAATATATTTAATTAATTTTCAACTTAAATATTAGAAAAAAAAATAGTGAAAAGACGATTTTGTCTAAATCAAAGACTTTTAATGAAGGACAAACAATTCAAATAACATTTCTAAGGCTCTTTGCACTTTTAATATATTATAGATTATAGATGTAGATAAGGCTATGTTGAGGTGTCTAAATGAATTATTCGAACGACTTTAAGGGATCGTTAATGACCGAAGCTCCAAAAAATTATACAAATATTCTATATTTTGAAAAATATTTACCTTCTATAACAGTGGTGTATACAGAATTTTCAATAAGCAGTGTCGATTTTTATATAAGAAAGGATAAAAATTTTATTACCATAATTATATACATTACATATCCTTAGCCCATTGGTTAAGTGTGGTTTTAAGCTTGAGGAGCTCTTGGGTTCAATACTACATAACCAACATTTTAAGAAAAGATTGCAAAAAATAAACAATTTAGCAGAAAAAAAAGCATATGTTGGGGTTTGAACGCCAACCTAAAAGTACATAAGTGAGCATTGCACCGACACATCAGGAGGATTCTTCTATTAGGGTGTGTCATTTCGTAAAATATAATCGATATGCATAGTATTTTAATATGTATATATAGTAAAAAAAATTGACAAAACGGTGTCGCTTGACACCCCTCACCTCAAGGTGGGTCTGCCCTTG
>NW_025840533.1:0-2185 GCF_002878395.1 Capsicum annuum | reverse complement strand
CAAAATTTAACTACATTTAACTTTTAACAACTTTTTGTTCCCACCCCAAAATTCTTTTTCAAACACATGACTAAACCAATTCGACCATCAAATCCCTTTTCAACAATCGAAACCAACATCAAACATATACGTCCAACAGAGATTCAAACATTTCATGCACACGAGTAATTCATACTCACAACAACAATTAATATGACTAAAATATCCAAATCCAAATTGCAAAATCACAACAAAACCACATTCGAAATAATGAAAGGATAGAGTTAAGGAATGGGCCTTCCGATATCGAATTTTTTATGACAATAAGAGTCAAAAGAAGTCCGAATCCGAAAGCTCAGATAGAAAACCTCAGCAATGATGAAACCCCAACTCGGTATCGATAAATAGTAACCCGAAACTGACTATAATATGACACGATTTGAGATGAACAAAAGTCAAATCCCAAACCAACGCAAACCCGGAATATTCAAAACAGAAATCGTGATAAACTCAACCCAAGTGAGATTTTCTGTAAGAAAATGATTAAGACAGCAATGAACAAATCAGAGTTAGTTGTATCAATGACGAGAACCCCAATGCTAACAACAAATTTTGGTGAAACTCACCGTTTCCGGCCAGATTCAATTGGAATCGACCAAAACCAACAGCTACGGCGCCGGGTTTGCCGGAAAACCTCAAACATTCTATTGTCCCTCTCGATCTCCCCTATCTCTCGCCGCTTTCTGTCACTCTCTCGCAGCTCTCCGTCACTTTCTCCGACCAGTTCTCGCTCTCTATATGTGTGTGCAGCAGCAGAAAAGGAGAAGAAAAATGAAGTCCTCTACAACCTCTTACCCCAATTTCCCTCTGTTCTTGCTACTGATTTTTGTGCATCAACATCAGTGTGCGCGTGTTCTTCTCTTTGTGTGTATAGAATTGTGTATGAGAATCTCCCAGATGTTGGTGAAGAGAAGCTGTGACTCATGAAGAAGAAAGAAGAAAAAAAATGGAATCCTGTCTTTTTTTTTTTTGATTAATGGAATATGTATGTGAATATATCCCTTTGTGTGTGTATATATGCTGTGAGGTGAGGGTGGGGTAGTGATGAGGTGGGGGTGGGGTATGGTGTAATGTGGTTTATTTTGATTGGATGGGTTGTTAGGATAAGATGTAGGGGTTAGGATAGGATAGAATTTGTTAGGGAGTTTGTTATTTTTTTGTATTTTGTGAGGGTATAATAACATGGATGAGGGTACACAGTAGGATAAAATAAAAATAGGTAAAAGTGAATAAAAATTGAACTTTAAGAGGACGAAATCACGTGTCTACATCGTGCCCCCTTTGGATGTAAACACATAGTGTTTTCGTACAAAGCAGTAGACAACGAGGCGAAATTTTGTCCTGACCTTTATTTAAAAGCACGGAGCAAGAGGAAGGAGGAAAACCAGGTCTTGACTTAGGACATCCTACCCACCCAAGTTATGAGGGGATCAAGTGACAAGTATCTCAAAGGATTGAAAGGAGATGGACTATACCGAGTTGGAGAGTCGAGTGAGGTTCCATCGAGGTTCCGGTCTGCGGCTCTGTCATTACATCAAAAATGAAAATTACAAGTTAAAACACAAATGAAATTACAAAATCCTATTTATACAGCTTCTGTTGGTTCTTGACTCGACTTTTATCACCCTATTTTTCAGGCGGGCTCCTGACTTGAAATTTCTTCCAACTTGTTACTTGGCTTTCAATTGCTTCGCTTTATTGCTTGACTTTTCGTTTCTTCACCCTATTCTCCAGGCGGGCTCCTGACTGGCTATTCCATCACCCTGTTCTTCAGGCGGGCTCCTGAAACCCAAAATTAAAACTAGAACGAAAATTATCCCAAACAAGAATTATAATAAAGTAGTATTTCATTTTTAAAAGCGTTGTCCCATTTTCCAGGAGGGTCCTGAACAGCAAGTAAAGTCCCATTTTTCAGGCGGGTCCTGAATTGAAAGTAAATTCTCGTTTTTCAGGAGAGTCTTGAACATAAAGTAAAATCCCATTTTTTAGAAGGGTCCTGAACATAAAGTAAAATCCCATTTTTCAGGAGGGTCCTGAACATAAGGTAAAATCCCATTTTTCAGGAGGGTCCTGAACATAAAGTAAAATCCCATTTTTCAGGAGGGTCCTAAACAGAAATTAAAATCCCATTTTTCAGGAGGGTCCT
>NW_025840532.1:0-2114 GCF_002878395.1 Capsicum annuum | reverse complement strand
GATAAGTTATCTCTGGTTGGATTAATCCCTCCAATCAAACAAGGGATTAAGTGATCTTTTATTTTATCACGAGATAACTTATCCCTTGGATTTTTGATACCTCAAACCAAACGACCCCTTAGTACTACAACAAAAAAGCTTCAAGCAGAATTTACATCTATGATGATACAATGTGCGACCTTAAACAAAAAGATAATCATTAACAAAGATCAACGTGATATAAATTACATTAATTCAATAAAGTTTCAAAGGTATATTTTATATAACTCGTTTTAATTAAAGGACATTAACTGATAGTAAAATAATAAATTTGGGAGTGTAATCCTACATAAACCATACATATTTAAATACGTACAATAAGAAAACGGATAATCATTTTTGCCTAATATTATAAATAAAAGTAAATAACATGTATTTTTTAGAAGATAAGAAGTAATTTTGTTAATACAGGCATATGTTTTGTTGATTTTCATAATGAAACAACATATAATTATAAAAGATAACTCAGAGAAAAATGGAGTACAAAAAATACATAATTAAATGAGTTTATGTGATACATTATAGTGTAAAGAAATTTGACACTATAACATTCATTTATTTAATGTAATATATAATTTTTCTTATTTTGAAAAATTTATAACTCTCATCTTTTATTAAAAAAATACGTAAAATTATCATTATAGAATCTTATAGTAAGAAGTTTTTTACTTTAGAATATATAAAGAGTGTTAATCAAAATAATTAGTTAATTAAGCATTTAATTATGGTATCCTCGTATAAATTGAAAAAAAAAAACATCACTTATATAATTTTTTTGGGTTTAAAACTCATACTTTAGAATTACTTTTAGACACATGAATGGCAACAATTAATTATGCAAATAAATTTTAATATTTAATTTTTTTAGATATTTTTATTTTATAAAATAAAATAATTTTTTCACGTAAAAATTTATATGAGATCAATATCTCATTAAAATGATCTAATTATCAATATGCAAGGCATTTTATATAAGTATGTGTTTGAAGAAATATGAGGTACACCTTAGATGTCATATCATTAGGCACACTTGGTATTTAGACAAATGTGTTTGCTTATTTTGTCATTTTGCTCTTATGACCAACTTTTGAAGTTATATCATATAAACAAATGCTGTAATTTGTTTTATGAAATGATAATTTTACCTTTAGTGATCCTCCAACTCATGCTTCTATATAAAAAAAAAAGTTACGTGTTTGATCCTTAAAATGTTTAGTTTAACATATTTGATTATTAAGATCCTGAGATTTTGAGGGATGTTCAGTTGATTTTTTTAATTGGGGGTAGAAGAAAGGAAAATGGGGAAAAAATTATGATGTGGGAATCGAACTCACACCAATAAGATGGGAGTTGGCTCGCTATTAAGATTCCCTGATTGCTCGGTTGGTTGAGACCCTTCATCTATCACTTCTGCTGATGGATTGAATCTCATTGTCTTTCCCTCCCATATTCATGAAGATTGTGTCTAGGATATAGTAATCTAAGGGGTCATTTGATTGGTAAACTAGCTATCCTGGGATTAACTATCTCGAGATTAGTTATTTCACCCTCAAGTAGGGATAAAAATCACACTACAATCTCGAGATAACTAATCCTAGACTGACTCATCCCATGTATTTTATCCCAATGAAATATAGGTTAAGCTCATTCTGAAATTAATTTTGGGATTAATTATTTCTTATATCCCACACCAAACGACCTCTAAGTCTTGCTTCTTCTGGTTCATTCATATTAGCTTGTGCTATTTACAAATAGTCATTCCCTCGTTCATTTAGTCTTTTCAAGGCTATTGTTTTCTTAAATCGAGATCATATCTTATCCCCCAATATAGTGATTGCTTTCAAGTTTTTCCTAAACAAAAGGAAACACTAACTAAAATATGGGATTTAGATACCTTTACATATACAATACATTATGTTTAGACTATTTTTACAATGGTCTTATCTTATAATATCATACTACCAATATAGCATAATACATTGATAATGGAATAGTTAAGTATTTAATAATTCAAAATTCATAAATTAGATAAATCAAATATATATATATATATATATATATATATATATATATAT
>NW_025840531.1:0-1192 GCF_002878395.1 Capsicum annuum | reverse complement strand
ATTATTTTTTCCGAGACAAATAACAAATCAACCCAGCGACACCAATAAATCACACACACAAACTAAGAACATCAACTGTGAACAATAATTACCAACAAATTTGAATCAACAGTACGACAACAAGAAGAAGAAATACCAGAAATTAGAATTTTATTCAATCCACATTTCAATACTAGAAGAGTAGTTGGCTCAAGTTCCCCTATTTCTTCATAAATTCTTACCTGTGAAAAAGAAAATAGAACGACGAAGAACTCGAACTTGTTGTCGCCGGAGAAGTTTTCACGTCAATTAACGGTTGAAAGTCGAAAGGAAACTCACCCGACTATTTTTCGTCGGAGATTGAAGGGAGAATTTTGCAGAACTGTTGATAGGGAGAGAGTTGAGAAAAGCTGTCGAGATAGAGAGAGGAGAGAGACTGGTTGATTTGGATTGAAGAGGGGTATAGATTGGTTGATTAGTATTTTTTAAAAGATAAGAAAGTTTTTAAAACAATAATCAACTCCACAATTAACTTAATCAAGTTTCCAAATGATGTTTGACCCTTTAAGTTGGTCAATGTCACCAATCCTTCATTCAAGACTTAAAAGACACCTTTCCTTTTATTTTCTCATGCTATTTTATGTTTATTGTTGTTTTGAACTATTTAAAATTCTTTGATTGATGAATAAGTTCTTCCATGTATATATGCATTTTTTCTATTTAAAAACACTAGAGGAGATCCGAAAAAAAAGTGGATCTAGAATTTTAAGCTAGTTTGTGTGTTGTGATATTTGAAATTGAACGTAACATAAATGTATAATTTTTTATTTTCAATGTTATTTATTATCTTGTGTTGTTCTTCTCGTAGTGAGTTTTTTAAATTATATAAACTATCACATGTACTTTTTTCTAAATTTTCTAAGGTTTCTTCTATCCATCTTAATTTTTCTTTTAGATTTTCCATTATTTTCCTAATTTGGTTTCTATAATTAATTTCATTATTTAGATTATCTTGATTTTCTCTAGTTTTTCTAATATATTCTAACATCTCTTAATCTGTATAATATTCTTCTGGGTAAATTTCCTCGTATAACTGTTCTAGCCAATTTATGGTCTTTCTTCTATACTATATGCTCCTTTATAATAATATTCTTTAAATGCGCAAGTATATTCATCTATATAACACATATTACATATTGCTAATTTTAACATT
>NW_025840530.1:0-1563 GCF_002878395.1 Capsicum annuum | reverse complement strand
GATTTTAAAGTATCAAAAATATTAATACTCATTAGTTCCAATTGTAAAAAATTAATTTGTTTTTGTTTCATATTGATAAGGGTATTTATATCTCTTGTTACAGGATGAGTAACAAAAGGATAAGAGATTTATTTATTCTTATAAGTAGCCTTAAAATCATTTACATCAATATGTGTATAAGGATAGATAGCATTTATAAAAGGTGTTCCTAAGATAATAGGAGGATATAACTGATTTTTTACTAAAAAGAAGAAATGAGGAATGCAGACTTTATTTCGACATATATGAGTATTTGGTAATTTATAGTTGATATCAAGAGTATGACCAGATGCAGATTTTACTATGTGAGTAATTTTTTCAAAATACCTGGTTGGAATTAGTCCTTCTTGAATACAACTAACATCAGCACCACTATCAATCATAGCAACATTAGTGACAGAAAATTCCTTATTTATCAAAATAGTGCAATTTATATACCATTTATGAGCTGTCACTATTTGCATCATCCCCAAGAAATAATCCCTTTTCAAATCTTCTGTTGGACTAAGTTTATCAATTTCATCATTTTCAGAGTATTCCAAATCCTTATCTTTTCCTTTTGAGTTAAAAGAAGTTTCAGGAATTTCAATAATCTTTTCTTCAATTTTCGAAATTCTATGATCGAAAATCATTGATATTGTTTTAAGGAAACAATTTTCCTTTTCAATTGTTCGACTTCGATTTTTAAATCATTAAGGTAGTATCTCTGCCAGGGGTTTTACTCAACGCAAGACGTTGATTAACTTCGGCTAAGGAATAAGACATGTGATGACTATTAAAAGAGTTATCTTTAGAAATACTAGTATTAGCAGAAGTTTTTTGAGTAGCAAAATTAAGGATTTTTTCACGCAGTTTTTCATCAGTAACTTCTTTTAGTAATTCGAGAACATTTTCAGCAGTAAGAGTTTGAACATTTAAATCAAGATCTTCGAATTGCGCTTGAAGTTTATACATCATTTCATCACAATTACAAACATCATTATCACAGTCATTACATTTATTAACCTGATCGAGCTCACTATCAGAATTAGGTAATCCAAAATCATCTTCAAATGTAGATTCAGATTCGGAATCAGAGGTATATAATAAATTATAAACTTGGTCATGAACTTCTTCAGAAAGTCTTAAGGACTTGAGTTTTTGTAATTTGCAGTTTGGAGCTATATGACCATACTGGTTACACTTATAGCATTTAATTTTGGCTAATTCTCTTTTGGATCTATTTTTCGTGAATCTGGTGGACTTACGAAAGGATTTTCTAGTTTCACGTTCTTCCTTAGTTCTATGCCTAGAACGTTTATTTCTATAGGATTTATTAGGCTTGGAATATCTTTGGGGTTTTCGTACGAAGGGTTTATCCATACCAAATTGCTCACAAAAGTCTCCTAATTGGGATTTTTCTCTGAGTTTATCAAGCTTAATTTGTCTAGCTAATTTCAACTCGTTGCAAAGGGCTAAGCCTTCTTGAGTACAAGCTACAATAAGCTGACCATAAGTTTTTTCTGAATACTGGACTTCTCCATA
>NW_025840529.1:401421-527768 GCF_002878395.1 Capsicum annuum | reverse complement strand
GGTCCAAATGGTCATGATAAAGAAATCCTAACAAAACCACAAACTACTAAATAGTCTGACAAAGCCTCTACAAATCCATAATCTAGAGAGCCGATGGGACAGTCCCCCAACTGACTCAGGTCGAACTACAGGTAACAACATAGTCTTTCAGTCCCTGGAATATCTGAAGATTGGTCCTCGAACCAAGAGGACTCACCACTGTAGTAAATGTACACGAGGTACTCGAAGATCATAGGCGAAGCTGGGATTGAGCACCTGAACCAACATTATGAGACAATGTAGCTCATAGACATATATGTGGATCAGTACTTGGGAGTGTACTGAGTATGTGGGGGTGAATGCATGTATATAAAATAATATCAATTTTCTTCATTCAAATTATGTATTCAATATGAGATGGATCATATGGCTTGAATAAGTATGAAATATAAAGTTCATAAATCATATAAGATGAGGCATATTACATAAATCTCGTGAGTCATCATTCTTCAACCTCAAAACTAGAATTCTTCTTTTTTCTCAATATTCAAGGCAAAAAGGGCATTAGAAAGTACCATCAACTCATACATATGGGATGATGGGCAAAACAATATTTAATGTTCAAGATTTTATATCTCTTCAAACTCAAATACTAAAAATACGACCTCATAAGATTTTAGAACATACGTTGAGGCATATCGTGCAAGTTAGGAAAATATCTTATTTCAAGCTTTAGGAGAAATCATCTATCTCAAGGAAAAATACTCTAGTTTAGTAAAAATAGTTCAGAGGAGGGAAAATACCTTAGTTTGCAAATGGGTAGCTGATTTCAAGTTTAAAAGGGCAAGGGAGATTCTCGTAACCAACATAAACTATGTAAGCTACATGGAGTCCAATGTTTTGTCCTCCTAAGGAAGAGACCCCAAATTGGGGAGGAGTGTCACACTCTTGCTAGGGAGTATAACCTATGTCTAGTGATCAATAAAAAACTTGGCCTCAGGCCTAATCATAATCAACAAAAACTCGGCCTCAGGCCCAACTTTCAATGGCATATAGTTTTGGGGTAAGAAACTATAGTGACTTACCCGCTCGGTGTTAAATACTACTCCTTTTAGATTATCGACACTAATCTCATAAAAATCCACCTTTAGAATAATCTCATGGTTCACCACGAACCCAACGATCAAATCGATAATCTCATATAGTGAAGTGGATTTAAAATCTCAAGGACCATTAGGTCAATTCGTTTCTCAATTATCTCAAAATACTCAAATCACATGGGGTCTTATAGCACAAGAGTTCATAAATTCACAAGTCTCAAACAGGGCTTTCTAACCCATAGTTCAATATCAAGTTAAAGCTCATCAAAAGTATAACATATAGCATATAGATTCATAAATCATATGGAAATCTAGGAATTTCAGCAATTTATCTCAAGTCTCAATTTAGTCATATGCTTCAATATCTCAAATATTGCAAACATTAACTTCTCAGTGAGTAAAATCATGGGGTTTATACCCAGCTGTAATTTCTCAAGAAAACATGAAAAAATCATGCCATTTGAGTCTTAATTCATGGGGAATATCAAGATAATGCATTCAATAATAATGGGTGAAAACCCCCAATTCAATTCTATGTAAAACCTCGTAGATTTCAGTAAAACCATTATGTAAATAAACCTTTTGGGCACAAGGGTGAAAGGGTTACCCTTATTTAAAACCCCAAATACCTTAGATTAGGAGATTAGATGAACAAGTTTCCTCTAAACTTCCTATTCTTACTCTTGAGAAAGTGTTCTTGAAGCCTTTGAACTTGGGAGATTCAATCCTCCACTCACTAGCACAATCTATGGGGAGTTCTTTGGTTTCTCGGGGAAGAATTCTTGTTTTGATTTGATTTGGAGGAGAAAACCTTAGCCCCTTAGTATGAGATATAAGACAATGAGGGCAGTTGATCACCTGGTTTATATATAAGGGATTCAAAGGGTGTGCAAAGATTTAAAACCCTTTTAAAAATGAGTTAAAAATTATTGATCGGGGTCTATGATGGTTGAAATAATGGTCCATCAAAAGTTTGATGGCCTGCCAGATTGTCTGTTGTTTTAGGGCTAAAAATAGAATGCACTGCCTCGATGCGATGGTCGAAATGATGGTCCGTGGAATATTTAATGATCCGCTAGATCTTCCATCGCACGAGAGATAGGATGAGGCCATACTGCCTCCGTTTGACGGTCACCACGATGGTCCATCAAATTTTTTGGCAGTTTACCATTTTGTTCATCGCACGATGGCTAGAAAAAGGAGTCACTGCCTTGGTTTGATGAGATGATCGACGGTCGTCGAAGACTTGCTGGTCTGTCGGATCGACCATCAAACCGGGGCGATTCCGATAATGCTTAGGAAAATGGCCATAACTTCTCACCCCGATACTGGATTTTGACAAAATTGGTATCGTTGGAAAGCTAACTCAATTTCCCACACTATAGGAAATCAGTTTTAGGAAAATTCCACAAGGTTAAAACACTAATAAATTAGGAATTCCTTTCTCAATCTCTTAGGGCTGGAATTACACTTTATTCAACACGCATTCAAGCTTCAAAGTACGAGGGAACTTTGTGGGGTATTACAATAGAATACCGTGCACTATGCACTTTTTCAAGTATTTGTTGTCTCAAACCATCACCAGAAGTAACACATAACCTACCTTGACAACGAAGCACGCTATCCCCTCTTTTGTAGCAAACCTCTACTTCCTGATCTTGAACTGCCTCCTTTAACTTAACAAAACTAGGATCCTTATTTTGTTTTTCCCTTACTTCGGCAACCAATGAATAATATAAACTACTGAATCCATACACTACCTTCAGCTGAATAAAAGAACCAAAGCACTAATATACCAAGTTGATGAACCTCATTGACTAACTTTTTCTTGTTTTCCTCAAAATGAGAAACACTACCCATAGACAATCTACTAAGGGCATCTGCTACTACATTGGCCTTGCCTGAATGATGCAACACACTCATACAATAATTTTTTAACAACTCAATCCACCTTCTTTGTTGAAGATTCAGGTCTTATTCGTGAAAACATACTATAAGGTCTTATGGTCAGTGAACACATCAACAAGAACCCCATAAAGATAGTGTCTCAAAATTTTTTAGTGAAAAACAATAACCTGCAACTCAAGATCATGAGTAGGATAATTCTTTTCATAGGGTTTATGTTGTCTAGAAGCGTAGGCTATATCCTTACCTATCTGTATCAAAACACAACTAATACAAACTCTAGAAGCATCACAATAAACTACAAATCCATCAAAACAATCTGGCAAAGCTAAACCTAAGGCGAAAGTGACTCGAGTCTTCAACTCCTAAAAATACTTCTCACAAGTATCTGAAAACTGAAATTTGAATTTCTTCAGAGTCAATTGAGACATAGGGGATACAATAGAAGAAATCCCTTTCATGAACGTGAGTAATAGCCATCATAATCGAAGAAACTCTGAGTAACTTATAGAGAATTAAGTTTAGGCTAGTTTTTCACTGCATTGGTCTGTTGAGGGTCAACTCTACTGCCATTACCGAAAATAATGTGGCTAAGGAAAGTTATTGATCTTTGCCAAAATTTGCGCTTACTAAATTTGGCGAACAACTGATGAGCTCTAAGGGCCTGCAACACAATTCTCAGATATTCTACTTGATCAATCTTACCATGAGAATAAAATGATATCATCAATAAAGACTATGACAAATAGGCCTGAGTACTACTTGAACACCCTCTTTGTCAAGTCTATAAAAGCTACAGGGGAATTTTTTTGTCCAAAAGACATATCTAGAAATTCAAAGTGACCATATCGAGTTCTAAAGGCTGTCTTTGGAATGTCACCATCTCTGACTCTAAGATAATGATAGCCGATTATGAGGTCTATCTTAGAGAAACAACTAGCACCCTGAAGTTGGTCTAACAACTCATCAATTCTAGAGAGTAGATACTTAGTCTTGATTGTGACTTTATTCAACTAATGGTAATCGATGCTTATTCTGAGATAACTGTCTTTCTTATGCACGAACAAGACTGAAGTGCCCCATAGAGAAACACTCGGCCTAATGAAACCTTTAGCTAAGAGATATTATAACTAATCCTTCAGTTCCTTATGATCAGCTGGAGCATTCTATAGGGTTAAAGAGAGATACGCTAGGTATCTGGAGGGAGATATATTCCAAAGTCAATTTCACTCACATGAGGAATTCTAGAAAGATCTCCAGGGAACATCTTTTGAAATTCTCTTACCAATGAAACTGACTCAAGACTAGGAGCATTAGAATTTTAGTCTTTGAATCAAACAAGTTGGTACACACACCAATTATATATCATTTTTCTAGCTTTAAGATATGAAAGCATATAAACTCTAAGCACTAAAGTACTACCCCTTTGTACGATGACTAGTTCATTGGAAACTGAAACTGAATGACTCTATTTTAATAATAAACTAAGGCAAAGCATGAGTTGAGCCAATCCATGCCATGATTGACATCAAAATTAGTTATTTCTAACTCCACCAGATCAATTGAGGTGATTTTTTGAGATACTGGGGCTGTACAATTTCTGTATACCCTTCAAGTCATAATAAATTTACCCACTATGGTGGACACTGAGAAAGGCTTTGATAATGTTTTACGACTGACACCAAAATTGATGGCTATATAAGAAGCCATAAAAGAAAGTTAAGTTCTAGTCTCTAATAAAACATAAACATAAAGATGAAAGACCTGCAACGTACCTATAACTATATCAAGAGAACTTTTTGATTGTGCCGTGTCTGGAGTGCATACAACCTATTCTGGTGCTGCCTACTAGTGGCACTGGTGTGGCACCCTGCTGAGTATGGTAACATGCTGGAGTTGATGAGAAATTTGACTAGCCCTATTGGTGATTAATTTTTCCCCTCTGAGTGACCACCATACACTCCCAAACCCTATGTCCTAGCTTTCCATAACAAAAATATACATCCTTACCAGCCTTAAACTACCTCTGATGAGGCCTACCACATTTCCTACAGAGCGGATTAGTGTGATGAATGTTCATACTTTCCTAGGATTTAGAGCCTAGCTCTCTATCCTGAATGTCTTGCCTGAACTTAGGAACCGGTGCACTAGCTGAAGATAAATTTAGGGCTGAAAACTTCTGACGGAACTGAGAATGGTTACCACCCTCTGAACTTGGTTGAGAAAAGTTAAAACTACCTATTTTGGCCCTCTTATTCTCTCTTTCACTCCTTTTACTTCTCCTCCTCAATATGTTTAGCATGAACCATAAGTATAGATAAATCCACCTCCTTAATAAACATGGCAGTCCTACACTCCTTGACCACACTATCAGCTACACCAATTACAAACTTACTCATTCTTGTCCTATTATTTTCCCCCATAGTAGAAGCATACCTCGCTAACTAATTAAACTTCAGTAAGTACTTCTTTGTGCTTATATTACCTTTCTTCAAATCAATGAAATCATGACCCTTAGCTTCCCTCAACTCTAGTGGGAAGAACATGTCTAAGAAAGTCATGGAAAACTTCTCCCACTGAATAGGCCCTTCCTCCAAACCTCGATCCTCCTTCCACTACTTAAACTAGGTGTGAGCCACATCCTTCAACTGATTTGCAGCCAACTCTGCACTCTCACTTAAAGTAATGCCAATTATATCTGTCACCTTCTATACCATATCCAAAAACTCTTGTGCATCTTCCTCAGACTTGGACCCTAAAAACAAAGGGGGACTTATTCAAGTAAAATCCTAAATCCTAGCTGCAACTGTATTTTCCATTAAATTGGCTTGGCCAACTGTGCCTTGGTTGTTCTGATCAGTTATTAAAAGGGCTAAATTCATAAAAGTGGCCTTGAATTTGATAGTAAAGAAATGCTCATTCAAATGATCTTCCTGAATAGGTGGTGATGCAGGGTGATGCCCGTTTCTTCATTTATTAATTTTTATGGTAGGCATCACCTGTAAATTGAATAAAATATGAAATAGAATGAGAGTTTAAATAGAGATCACAAGTGACCACAAGCTAGCCCATGAACTAATACTTGTTGTGAGCACAAAGTAAAATAGTAATATAATACATGAGCAGCAAATGCACTAATAAGGTACTGCAAAATAGTATATTGGAATTTCATATCTAAACATGTCTGAAATATGTAATAAAATAGTAGTAACCAAACAGTCTATCTAAAACAACAATTAATACTGAAATAACTAACTATCTAACTTATTGTCTGAAAGCCACTAAATATCATAAGGAGTTGATGAGAAAAACCCCCAACTAACTCTAACTGACTAAATATAAGGAAGTATTGAAACAACTAAAATAAAAAAATATTTCCTCGATGGATTAGGACTGACCACTACTGATGTTGAGTAACACTGTGCTGTCTATAAAGCTTTAGGAATCTGAGGGTTTGAACCTATATTGTAAGACAACACAACACAAAAAATTATGCGGTCAGTACATTGAATGTAATGGTATTCGAGATGAGGACTGGCTAATAGGCATCAGATAACTGAGCATATACATGAATATATAATATCTTAGATTGCAAGAACAATCATAAACATATACTAAAATAAGTTGTATAATTGGATGACTGATATCTACATAACTGAATAACTGTATACTCAGTCATACAAACCTGAACTGACATACTCTTAATACTTAACTTAGACTGTGAGAGATATCATCTATCTGGAATGCCCCATTTTAAGCTAATCGAGGTCCAACATATAACCCTAGTATGAATAGTGTCAGTACTATACCACAGGTATTAACACTAGTTGTGTGGATACACTAAACTGGTGTCCCAAAGAACTAGGGTGTCAAGCCTAAACTGACAGGTGACCACTGTGAGGAAGTCAAGCCTAAACTAATGGGTGAACCGTTATATCATACACTGGATATATATTAATTGAATATAGGGACTGCAACTAATGACTCTTCCTAAACTGACAGTGAACCCGTTATCCCTCCATTCACACAGCGATAAATCCTACTCCTAACTGAACTGACACTTGTATTGAAATAAATAGAATTTCAATGAACATAAAAACTTACATTTGCTCATCATGATCATAACAACTGCGTAAATGGTAATATTAATGGTTTAACTGAAGTCATTACTTAATAGATCTGAAATCATGTAAAATAATAGGAATTGGGTGTTCAAAACCCATAAGGACTAAATGATCAAAAAATACATTTTAACACTTAAAACTATAGTATAAAACCATGGTTCAAAGATCCCAAAATATAGATATTTCATCAAACATGTGAGAATCGTGAACTTGAACATGGGAATGTCTTAAAACATGGGGAATGACATGGTCATGTGACTAAGATCATAACTTTCATAATATAACATGAAATTCATTTGAATATAACATGGAAGATTGAAACTTAATGCATGGGTTAACCTAACTTTCCATGGAATCATTCTTGAACATGAATTGAGCAAAACTTCTAATGAAACACATGAATTTAATTCATCTTGAACATATAAAACTCTAAAATAAGAGAAAAATCCATTCTTTAGTTAATAGAGGGTTTTTGGCTTCCATGGGTGAAAACGACCCATGGATGAACATCCTACATACCTTAATAGCTATAATGATGAAGATTTCTTGAACATAAAAGATTGAACCCTTCATTTATTAAGAATGAAGCTTGGGTTTGTTCTTGGGAAAGAAAGAGGGTTTTTTGAGAGAAATTTTGGGTGAAAGAGGCAAATAATGCCCCTTTTAAAGTTCTAATTTATGTTAAGGATTAAAGACGACAAAGGTAATAACTCAAATTCCCCTTGGGAACTTAAACCATAACACTGTGCAGGACAAAGCCATGCACCATGCCCCTCTCTCCATGGGAGAGAGCAACGTACTGTGTCGCTTTCTGCGAGGGAGACAGAAACACATCACAGAGCTTCTTACAATATGAGAAAGCAACACATTGAGGCCTCATCTCATTACTTGACTATTTTGGCTATACAAACACATCTGTGACCTCATTCGAAAATCCCAAAACTCACCTGAGACATACTTTTACCCTCCTTAGCAATGAATCAACTTAAAAACCAACATTTTGGATTAGGAAGGCCAAACTAGAAATCTAAAAAGTTTAAGGGTTTTGAAAATGACTATGTCCTCGACACTTAGTGAAATTTTCAAGCCTTGGACCCCTTAATCATGCAACAAAGAGCTGAATAGCTCTTGGAATATTATGGGGTATTACAATATCTTCCCTATGTGAATATTCATTCTCGAATAAGACTGGTTTTGCTAAGAATACTGAGAAAATTAAGATCATATACTGAACATGCATGACTTGGAAGATGATTACATAATTTCATCCTCAGACAGATGGTCAAGCATAGAGGACCATTCACACTCTTGAAGATATGCTAAGGGCGTGTGCAATTGACTTCAAGGGAAGTTGGGATGACCACTTGCCTTTGATTGATTTTGCATACAATAATAGCTATCATTCTAGTATTCAGATGGCTCCATTTGAAGCTCTCTATGGTAGGAGATGTAGATCTTCGATTGGTTGGTTCAAAGTTAGTGAGGCCTCAATCATAGGTCCTGACCTAGTATTCGAAGCTTTAGAGAAAGTTCAGTTGATTAGAGAGAGACTCTGGGCTGCTCAGAGCCGAAAGAAGTCCTATGCAGATCTTCGTAGAAAGGTTCTTGAGTTTGAGGACATTGACTATGTCTATCTTAAGATCTCTCCCATGAATGGAGTGAAGAGGTTCGACAAGTAAGGGAAACTCAATCCCCGGTATGTCGGTCCCTTCAGAATTCTTTATCGCTTTGTCAAAGTAGCTTATGAGCTTGAGTTGCCTTCAGATCTAGCCTCATTCCATCTAGTCTTCTATGTCTCTTGGCTAAAGAAGTACATAGGTGACTCAATAGTTTTTTGTCCCTATTCAGAGCATCGACCTTCAGAACAGCCTCTCTTATAAAGAGATTCCAGTCGAAATCTTAGATTATCAGACTCGTAGATTGAGGAAAAAAGAAGTCCCTCTAGTTAAGGTTCTTTGGCAAAATTAGTCTCATGAGGGAGCTACTTGGGAAACAGAAGCAGATATGCGTACCTAGTATCCTCACATCTTCCCCGCCAATTCAGATCAAGCTCAAGGTAACAGTTCTCCTTAATCTTATTCAATTTTACGTTCAAGTTTCCAGTATAAACTTGGTACCTATTAACCGTTTCATACTCATTCATGCAATCATGTGTCAATTGTTCGTGCATCAGATATGCACAAGTTCAGTATGTTTAGCATGTCAGTCATGTGATCAAGTTTCAGTTCTTCATGTTCAGTTCAGGTTCTATTGTCTTGTATCCCTTCTCATTAATCTCTCATTCAAGGACGAATGTTCCTAAGGGGGAGATATTGTAATACCCCGCATGTTTCTAAGCTAGGAAGTGAATAAGTATTCCTACATATGAAATCTCCTATCCTGTGATTCTTACTTGAGTACATGACTTATAATGAATATCCTAGTAATAGGATAGCTTATGATGCATTAAGCATGTTCATATGAGTCACTTAAGGTAATACAAGCTAAGAGTTTTTGAATCCATCAAGTTTTAGTTTTCGATTGTACAAGGGTCATCTTTGAACAAGCATAACTCGATGTTAATATGGTATTTTGGCTGATTTAGACGCACCAAATTGTATAGAATCGAATTAGCATTCCAACGAAACCATTTTCGCCTTAATCCAATACCCAAGCAAAAAATTATGCCCATTTTTGTGAGAGACAGTAAGGAGAGGAGATTGGTTAGGCGCCGCCCAACCTAGCTTAGGCAATCACTTGGGTGCCGCCTAAGTCAGTTCTAGGTGCCAAAAAGACTCTGTTTTGAGTTATTTTTAGGTAATTAAGTCTTTTAACACTCCTTACATGTCCCTAAACTTAACCCTATGAAATATATAGATTGTAAACATATTACAACCGTATTATCATCTCAAAGCTCATCTTCCTAGAGCACTAAAAGAGAAAAACAACTAAAGTTGCATAATTAAGTTTGAAGATCCGATTTCAAGAAAATTCCCCTGTCAATCATCAAGAATCTTCTTTCTAAGGTATGCATGAGTTGATTGATGGACTCCTTTCATCCATAAAGCTCAAGAACCATCTTCTCAATTTTGTATTATTATGTTTATGTTGTTGGTGGTTGATGTTCATGTGGTTGGAGTTTGATGATACCTAAGATGGGATCTTTGTATTTTTATTATAAGGATATGGTGGTATTTAACGTATAAATATGTGAAATTGTTGGTTGAATATATGTAATCTTGATGAATCCACCTATGCCTAAGATGTGCATGTAAGGTGTTTGTGAAAATACCTAAGGGAAGAAAAATCATGCTTTTATGACATAATAAGTCCTAAATGACTATTCCATGTTCTAAGTTTATGTCCAACCTGATCCCCATGCTATTGTCTTGAATTGAAGAAGTTGTACGAGATGCTCATGATATTGTTTTGATATGGAATGACCATGTTATTGAAGCCATGCAAGTATATATATGTTGTGTGCATTCTGATCATGTGATAGTTTGTTGAGAATCATTCTTATTATGAAACCCTTACTTATGATATTGTGAAATATAGACTCAAATCTTGTGATCAAGTTATGTCATATGTGTCAGTTTCCTCCTATCGAGTCCTGGGGCTACTTATACCTGAAAACTATAGTTGTGTGCCTGGAGCCATGTCGTGTTTCACGATATCTGAACTCAAGCTATGATTCCATAGACTTCAGTCAGTCATATGACTCAGGAAAACCTCATGATCTTAGTCAGTTGTTAGATATTAGTAACATTCCGCCAGTCAACGGAATTCAGTAAGATTAAGTCATGCACCGTCGGTTATTCATGTCCAGTCCCTCCAGATGGGAGAAGAGGTTAGCACCGAGTGAACCCAAAGATGGGAACTCACCCTCCAGTTCAGGGTGTGATTTTTTGTAGTCATCCTTGTGTTCCAGAACTACATAGCCAGCATTGGTTGAGACATCTTAACTAATCAAATTAGGGTTGATGAGGTGGCTTAACCCGTCAGTTTAGGGTTCCCACCATTCTCATTAAGTACCCGCCAGATAAGGGTCACTCACAGGATGTCCTTACCCGTGGCACGATATTGACACCCCTCCAGTTAGGGCAGAGATTGGACCCCATCTTAGCCATAACGGCATACATGGGGCATGTAGGTTAAATAATACTTCCCACAGTTTCAGTATCTATCTCAATAAAAAAACTCAGGGCGCTCTTCAGATTTCAGTATATACAGGACTGTCAGATACAGTCGTCCATGTTATCAGTTTTAATATCAGTTATGACAGTTATTAGTAAACCATGTATTATCTTACAGGTCATGCTATCATGTATTCATGGTCCCAGTTTCTATATATGTGTGTTTGCACTCCCACGTTAATATTAGTCAGTCAGTGCTATTTGTGCATGAAACCCTTTATGTTCAGCCTACCTTACTCATATACTCAGTACTCCAGTTGTACTAACGCATTTGCATTATGGTTCTTTCTTTTCATGTTACACCATAGGTTTCGAGACACGAGCTCCAGCCCAGCAGTAGCGGTTGCATTCCAGTCACAGAGACACAGTGAGTCCTCATTGATTCGAGGACAATATGATTTGATACATTTATTTATTTCTTCCATTCAGTTTTATGGAGTTAGTTTGAGACATGTTCCTTCAACTCCTTATTCAGATAGTTTAGAGGCTTTCAGGTTTACATTCAGACTTAACTTTCAGATTGAGTTGTTTTGGGTATTTTCACCCACATGATTTTATTCAGTTGAACCTTATGGCCTTACAGTACTATATATTCCGCATTATTATATCATGATTTGCAGTATACAGGTATAGATATCAGTCATGGGTTAGCTTGTGGTCCCTCGGAGTCATGAGCACCGTGTAGCATTCTGGTTTAGCGAATCGGGGTGTTACACAAAGTCCATGTTAACCACCTCCCAATTCTATGTGTGGATGCTAAACTCCTGCAATGTACCACTAGCCCTTTTGTGCTCAATTTTAACCTACTTAAAACTTGGACACATAGCCACAACCTCTGCAATGTCCTTCTTCATACCACTCCTCTAATAGATTTACCACAAATCATGGTAAATTTTGGTGGCTCTTAGGTGAATAGAATGCCACATTCCATGCATTTCTATACATATTTGCTATCTCAAACCATCAAAACACAGAACACATAACCTTTTATGACAACGAAGAATACCATCTCCCCCATGGGAGAAAAGCTCTACTTTGTGATCTCTAACTGCCTCCTTCAACTTAACAAAACTAGAATCCTTATCTTGTTTTTCCTTTACTTCGAAAACTAATGAAGATTCAAAACTAGTTTTAACCCACACACTACCTTCAACTGAATCAACCAACTAAACCCCTAATCTTGCAAGTTATGAACCTCATTATCTAAATTTTTCTTGTTTTCCTCAACATAAACAACACTACACATAGACAATGTACTGAGGGCATCTGCCACTACATTGGCCTTGCCTTGATAATACAACACACACATATCATAATCTTTTAACAACTCAAGCCACTTTTTCTGATGAAGATTTAGGTCTTTCTACATGAACACGTAATGTAACATATTATGGTCAGTGAACAAATCAACATGAACTCCATAAAGATAGTGTTTCCAAATTTTTAAGGGAAAAAAATAGCGGCCAACTCAAGATCATGGATAGGATAATTCTTTTCATGGGTTTTAAGCTATCTAGATGCATAGGCTATGACCTTGCCTCTCTTCATTGAAACACAACCAAGACTAACTCTGGAAGCATTACAGTAAACTAAAAATCCATTTAAACCATCTAGAAAAGCTAAATTTAGGGCAGAAATGAGTTGAGTCATCAACTCCTAAAAACTCTTCTCACAAGAATTTAATCACTGAAATTAACTTTCTTCTAAGTAAATTGAGACACAAGGGATGAAACTAAATAAAACACTTCAATGAACCATGTGTAATAGCCAGTAAAATCCAAGAAACTCTGAATATCTAATAGATAGATGTGTCTAGGACAGTTTCTCACTTCTTTGGTCTTTTAAGGGTCTACTCGGATACCATCAACGAAAATTGTGATAGCCAAGGAAGCTACTAATCTTAGCCAAAATTCACCCTTACTGAACTTGGTGAACAAGTGATGAGCTCTAAGGGTCTGCATCATAATTCTCAGATGGTCGTCATGATTATCCTCACTAAGGGAATTAACAAGGATATTGTCAATGAAGACTATGATGAATTGGTCTAACTACTATTTGAACACCCTATCATCAAGTCCATGAAAGCTAGAGGGGAATTTGTTAGTCCAAAAGACATAACCATAAATTCAAAGTGACTGTATTGTGTTCTGAAGGATATCTTTGAAATTTCACCTTCTCTGACTTTAAGATAATGATAGCCGAATCTAAGGTCTATTATGAGAAATAACTGGCACCAAAAAGTTGGTCGAACAAGTCAATAATTCTGGGGTTTGAATACTTATTCTTGATTGTGACATTATTTAACTAATATTAATCGATGCACATTCTCAATGAACCATCTTTCTTACATATGAACAAGACTGGAGTGCCCTATAGGGAAACCTGGGCCTGATGAAACCTTTATCTAAGAGATGTTTTAACTGACCCTTTAATTTCTTAACCTCAGATGGAGACATTCTATAGGGTGGAATAAAGATAGGTTGGGTATCTATAAGGATATCTACTTTAAAGTCAATTTCTCTCTCTCTCGAGGAATTCCGAAAAGATCTTAAGGAAACATATCTGGGAATTCTCTTACTACTGAAACTGACTTAAGACTAGAAGCCCCAGTATTTGAGTCTTTAACTTAAACAAGATGCTATGCACAATCCTTAGAAATTCATATTTCTTTCTTTAAGATACAAAACAATGAGACCCCTAAGAACTAAAGTACTACCCCTCCATTCAATGATTGGTTCATTGAGAAACTAAAATTGAATGACTCTATTTCTACAACCAATTGAGGCATAGCCTTAATGGAGCCAGTCTTTGCTAAAATGACATTGAAATCAGTGATCTCTAACTCCACCAGATCAACAAAGGTGATTTTCTAAGATACTGAGATTGAGCAATTTTGTATCCCATCTGGCTATATAAATTTACCCTCTAGGGTGGAAACTGAGAAAGGCTCTTCTAATGTTTCATGACAGCTACAAAAATTAATGGCTATATAAGGAGTCACAATAGAAAGTTAAGCTCTGGGGTCTAATAAAACATAAACATAAAGATGAATGACCTATAACGTACCCTTAACGATATCAAGATAACTCTCCCTATCATGCAGAGTTTGGAGTGTATACAATTTGTTTTAGCGCTGCCCACTGGTGGAACTAGATGTGACACGCTGCTAAATCATGCGACCTATTGGAGCTGATTAGATATTGGACTGGACCTGTGGGTTATTATTTGTGGCCCTCTAAGGGACTACCTTACACTCTCGATACCTATGGCTTGGCTTGACACAACAAAAAAACACAACTCCACTAACCTTACACTCTTTTTGATAATGCCTACCACATTTCCTGTAGAGCATATTAGTGCAACAACTATTCACACTACCCTGGGACTTAGAGCCTGGCACTCTATCCCAACTGTCCTGTCTTGCCTGAACATAGGCATTAGCGCACTTGCTGGAGATGGAGCTGGAGCTAAATACTTCTAAAGAAACTAAGATTGGTTACTTATTCTAACCTTGGCAAAGAAAAGTTTACACTACCTATTCTTGCCCTCTTATTCTCTCTCTTTCTCCTTATGCTTCTCCTCTTCAATCTACTATCTATAAAACATTAGTGTAGATAAATCTATCTCCTTAATCTGTATGGCAGTCCTACAATCATTGACCATACTATAAGCTATACAAGATACAAACTTATCCATTTTAGACATATTGTCTATCACAATAGTTGGAGCATACCTCACCAACTGAGTGAACTTAAGCGCTCACTCCTTCACGTACATATTACCCTGCTTCAAATTGATGAACTCCTAAACCTTAGCTTCCCTAAAATCTAATGGAAAGAACCTATATAAGAAAGTCTTGGCAAACTCCTCCACTCAATAAGCCCTACCTCCACATGTCGGTCCTTATTTCACTACTTAAACCAGGTTAATCTAATCATACAACTGATATACTGCGAACTCTACACTCTTACTTGAAGTGACTCCTATGATATTCTTCACCTTATGTACCATATGTAGAAACTCCTGCAGATCCTCCTCTGACTTGGATCCCAGCAACAAAGGGGATTTATTTGAGTAAAATCCCAAATCCTAGTTACAACTATATTTTCCACTGGATTGATTAGGGAAACATCTTGTTGGCTGCTCCGAGTAGCTGCTGAATGGGTTAAAGTCATTAAAGCAGCCCTGAATTTAATTGTGAGATACATGTTCTTTCATGGAATCTTCTTAAACACGTGGTGGTGTGAGTAGATCCCTGTTCATTCTTATGTTGTCTCTTCTAGGGGGCATTGTATATAAACAAAATTAAGGATGAATTAGAAAGAAATTTTAAATAGAGCTCATGCTCTTTCGCACGACATAAACACTGAAAGAAGGGAATCTTTCCTAAAATCTTCTCATACCCTCTTGTCCATAATCATGGATCTCTTCAAACCCATGCACAAGACCCTACTCAACGTGGCTTTCAGACTCCCTAGGGTACTTTTAAATCTTAAGCTCCGATACCAAGTTTTTGCATAACCCGAGGCTACCTCCTTGTCGCGACAATGCTGCTTACAATCACAAGTGACCACAAACTAACCCATGAACTAATACTTGCTGCAGTCACTAAGTAAAATAGTAATATATTACATAAGTGGAAGATTAACTGATAAGGTACTACAAAACTAAATACTAGAATACGTATCAAAGCATATCTAAAATATTTGATAAAATACAAAAGACAAACTGTCTATCTGAAATATCTTTTAATATTAAAATAATTATATGATTATCTAATTGATTATTGGAAAGCCTCTAAATATCAAGGGGACATAATAGGACAAACCCCCAACTAACTTCGATTTACTGAATGTAAGGATGTACTTAAATAAATAAAATAAGAAAATCATGTCCTCAATGGATATGGACTAACCATTACTGCTGCTGAGTAACGCTGAGCTATCTAAGAACAGTTGGGAATCTGAGCATATGAACCTATGTTATAAGATAACATAGCACAAAGAAGAGTATGCAGTCAGTTCCTTAAATGTACAGGTATATGAGATGAGGACTAGAAAAAATGCATAGAAAATTGAGCATGTATCATAACAATGTAATACCTGAGAATTCAAGATCAAGCACAAACATGTATTTAAATAATATCTATAGTTGAATGGAAGATATCTTATTAACTGAATAATTGTACACTCGATCATGCA
The DNA here is from genome assembly GCF_002878395.1 of Capsicum annuum. Lineage (NCBI taxonomy): Eukaryota > Viridiplantae > Streptophyta > Magnoliopsida > Solanales > Solanaceae > Capsicum > Capsicum annuum. The sequence goes on along the minus strand of NW_025840529.1, from coordinate 511,284 downwards.
AACCAAAACTAATATACTCTGAATATTGTACTGAGACTGTGGGAGGTATCATCTAACTAACATGCCCCAATTTGAGATAATTGAGGTCCAAATTGTAACCCTAGTTTGAAGGGTGTCAATACCATGTCACGGGTACTAACACTATCTATGTGGATCTACTAAATTGGTGTTCCAAAGGACCAGGGTGTCATGACTAAACAGACAGGTGAACCCTGAGTGGAAGTTAAGCCTAAACTAATGGGTGACCCCTCATATCCTACACTAGTTACATAGTTTTGGAATACAGGGACTACTACTAACGACTCTTTCTAAATTGACGGGGAATTCGCCATCCCTGCATTGGCTAGATTATAAATCCTAATCCCAATTGAACTAACTCTAGTACTGAATTGGACTAAATTTAAGTGAACATAACAACTGACATTTGGTCATCATGATCATAACAACTAAGTAAATGGTAATATTTATGGTTTAACTAAAACTTTTAATTGAAATATCTGAAATCTTGTAAAAAACATAGGTAACGGGTGTTCATAACCCACCAGTACTAAAAAATCATAATATACAATGTTAAAAGCTTAAAACTATAGGATGAAATCATGGTTCAAATATCCCAAAACATAGTCCTTTCATCAAACATGTGAGAATCATGAACTTGAACATAAGATTGTCTTTGAACATGGGAACAACAAGGCTACGTGATTAAGATCATAACTTTGATAATGTAACATGAAATTCACTTGAAAATAACATGGGAGATTGAAACTTAAAGCATGGGTTAACCTTACTTTTCATGGAATCATTCTTAAACATGAATTAAGTCAAACTTCTAAGGAAACACATGAATTTAATTCTTATTGAACATACAAAATTCCACGATAAGAGAAAAATTTGTTCTTTAGTTAAAAAGAGGGTTTTTGGACTCCATGGGATAAAAGGACCCATAGATAAACATACAACATACCTTACTAGCTATAATCCTGAAGATTACTTGAACGTAGAATCTTGAACCCTTTATTTCGTGACAATGAAACTTAGGTTTGTTCTTGGGAAAGGAGGAGGGTTTCTTTAGAGTAATTAGGGGTAAAAGTGGCAAATAATACCCTTTTTGAAGTTCCAATTCGTCTTAAGGATGGAATAGAGTGAGGGAAATAAATCAAATAAGCATTGGGAACATAAACAATGACATATTGTGGGACAGAGCCACGCATCATGCCTCTCTCTCTATAGAAGAGAGCAACGCAATACATTTATTCCTCTGGTGGAGTGAGCAACACGTCACGGAGCTCCTCACCATGGGAGAGAGAAATTCATCGCGGCCTCATCATGCTACTTCACTATTTTGGCTATCCAAATAAGTTCCGAACCTTATTCAAAAATCTTGAAACACACCCGACACATAATTTTACCCTCCCTGACAAAGAATCAACTTAAAAACAAGTATTTTAGGGCTAGGAAGGAAAAACTAGAAATCCACAAAGTTTAGGTGTTTTGAAAATGACTAATTCCTCAACACTTAATGAGATTTTCAAGCCTTGTACACCTTAAGCATGCAGCTAAGAGCTGAATCAAGCTTGGAATATTATGAGGTCTTATAATTGATCAGTCAGTTTGTGAAAATACTAGTGGAATATGTGGTTGAGGAATTTAACAAATTAAGCCAAGCAAGTATTATTGATGAGATTCTTAGGAGGTTTGATAACCTCAAGGCTCGAATGCTTGCTAGGAACCCTACACTAAATGATGCTCACTTCTATTATTCTATAGGAACATTAAAGAAAGAAATTTAGATTGTTGTCATGTTTTTTAAACCGACTAAATTAAAGATGACCATTGAAAAGGCTAAAAACTAGGAACTAGCAATTCAAGTTTCTCAGAAAATGAATAAGACATCTACCAGATCTGCTCGAGAATTGACTAATGTTGCTAACCCTAATATTAACAAGAACATATTTAGGCTCAATCCTAAAGTATATAAGTATAGGAAAAGCAATCAATTATGCTTTAGGTGTAGAGAGAAGCATGAACTTAGTCATGTTTATAAACGAATACAACTAAACTGCTTTATAGGTAAAGTAGAGGAGGAGATGAACATGAATGATATAACCACACCACAAGAAGTAAAGAGACCATTGATGTAATGATTAAAGGTTAATTAAGCAAGAAATTCAGTAAGTTGTGTATCAGAATGTCTTGACTAGTCATAATCAAGGAGAAAACACTATTTTAGTGGGAGGTACTATGAACAAGTGAAAGTAATCAGTATTGATTGATTTGGGTAGTTATAATATTTTTAAGAAGAGAAAACATTTAAAGTTACGAGCCATCAATCAAGCATTTCCCTCATGTGAGAATGGATGATGCCGACTATGTGGTGATCACAACACATTGTAAAGATTTTATAAGGAAATATAGGTGAAAATATTTAACAAAGACTTACTCTTCATTCCTCTACTAGGCTGTGATATGGAACTTCATAATGATTATATAAAGAAGCACAAGCCCACCAAGTTTCACCATAAAAGAAGGTGTGTCACTATTGGTAGAAAACCTAACAAACTGGTTTGGCCAGCTCTAGTAAAAGGAAGATCGAGAATGCTTACTAGTAGTTCTATGAGTAAAATATTGCAAAAGGGATAAGCTCTCATTGCTCGCCTATCCATGATGATTTTGGGGCAAAATTCAAGTGAAGAAATTATTGATGATATGGTGCAAGAGGTGTAAGATCAGTACACTGAGGTGTTTGCTGAACCTAAATCATTCCCACATGTGAGGTCCTTGGATCATGCCATTCCACTCAAACCTATTACAATGCTAGTTAGTCTAAGACACTATATATACAACTATAATGATTTGAATGAATTAGAGAAACAAGTAATAGGGATACTTACTGTTGGAGTGATTCAACCTAGTTAGTCTATGTTTTCATCACCAACAATACGAGAGAAATTAAAGATGGTACTTGGAGGTTCAATAAGATTATAAGGGTCTAAGTGATATTGATAATAAGGACAAATGCCTAATTCCTATAGTGGATGATCTCTTAGATGGGTTGTGAGGTGCAATAATTTTTTCCAAGGTTGATCTTAGGACAGGATACTATTAGATAAGGATGAAAGGGAAGAAAGTGTTCAATACAACTTTTAGAACTCATGTAGGACATTGTAAATTTATAGTGATTCCTTTTGGCCTCTCCAGTGCTCCAACCACCTTCCACGCACTCATGAACAAGTTTTCCCAAACTTATTTGAGAAAATTTATCTTAGTATTATTTTATGATACACTTGTAGATAGTTTGTAATTGAATGATCATGTGTAAAACTTGAGATTGGTGTTTGAGACCTTCAAGAGTCCTTTACTCTATTCTAAATAGTAAAATTGTTCATTTGGCAAAGGAAAAGTATTGCACTAAGGATATGTCATCACCAAAAAAGGTGTGGCTATTGATCCTCTCAAAATAAGAGCCATGGGTGAGTAGCCTAGACTAAGAACATTTAAATCTCTCTAGGGATTCCTTTGTATCACCAGTTACTGTAGAAAGTATGTTGTGAATTATGAAACTATAAGTAGGCCCCTCATTGATTTACTGAAGAAAGATGTCTTTATATAAAATCCATACATAAAGCTAGCATTTTAATCCCTTAGGATAGCTATGAGCGCTGCACCTATACTTCCATTTCTTGACTAGTCACCAGAGTTTTAGTTTAAACTAATGAAAGACTTGGAGCCATTGGAGCAGTATTTATTCATAAGGGAAGGCCATTTTCTTACTTTATTACGATGTAAGCAACCAAGTATTGCATGGCCTTATTAAATATTATGGACAAATGGAGACACCATCTCTAGTTCAAACACTCTGTAGGAAGAACTGACCATCATAGCCTAAAATATTTTCTAGAACAAAACATAACCTCGATTATCCAATAGACAGTTTTAAGCATATTTTTGGGACTTGATTATGAAGTTCAATACAAGAGGGATATAGAAAATAGAGTTTTTGATTGCTTGTCAAGGCAACAAAAATGGATAGAATCACTAGATTATTAGGATATTAGAATTTTAATGGCTGTCAGTAGTTGCACTCTAACTTGGATACAAGAAATAATTAGAAGCTATAAATGAGAATCCCTTTTCTAGGACATTATTACTCTATTATCAGTGGACTCTTATGGACCTAATATATGTCACTGTTAAGCGAAAATGTTTAAGAAGAAGGTTAAGATATATGTTGGATATCATGGAACTCTCAAGAAACAACTTATTTCCTCTTTTAGTGGCACTCCCCTTGAAGAATCTATCATAAATATTCTATTGGATTGTGTTTTATCATATTTGTTAGTAAGGTCCATTGAAGAGTCTATCATAACTTTTCAATATGGCACTGTGTTTTATCATATTTATCATTTAGGTCCATTGAAGTGTCTATCATAATGTTTCTATTGGAAAAAAATAATGTTGATGGTGAACAAATATGTATCGAGATGTGATAAATTCCATAGGAATAATGAACATAATGTAGCTTATCTAACATTGTTACACCCCTACTAATTTTAAATCAAGCATCGTGTTATATCCTCATGGACTTTGTGGATGGCCTTCCTATTTCTAAGTCTAAGAAAGTCATATTAGTTGTTGTTGATGGATTTTCTAAGTATGCTAACTTAATACTACTTCCATTCCCCTATATTTTAGTTAGTATTGCTTTAATTTCTTGGAAAAGGATACTTAGCTTACATGGCACTCTTGAGTACATTGTGACTATGAAGGACAATTTTTGTAAGCAACTTTTGGCCAGCCTTGTGCAAAATAACTTTGAACTCAACTCTCTTATATTTCAGTATAGACACATAGTTTCCCCAAGTATTTTATGACTTGCCGGGAGTGACGGTTTAATTACTGGGCAGTTTATTTGTATTTTAGAGATAATTCCTAGTTTTGAAGTCTTCATTGGTTCAAAATGTCCACAGAGAAAAAATTCAATGAAACAAATTCGGATGCAAATTCCTACTTCACTAGCAGATCTAACATATTGATATTAGTCTTGGAAGATCTTTGGTTTGGGACCCAATACACCCAGGCTCATTTTGACCTATTGGTCAGAAAGTTGAAAAATTGAAATACGAGTATTGAACCCGTATTTGGTCGAAACAACCTCGAATATAAAATCCAAATTTTCCTCATGTCCGAAACATTAATTTTATGCTAGGGGAACCCTTAGTTCAGGTCTCGAGGCTCCTAGACTAATTTTGGGCTATTGTGAAGATTTTATGAAAAAAATGAATCTATAGATGTGGGCCCCACTTTTTGACAAAATGATCCTAGATGAATCTTTTGTTGATTCTAATGGATTTGAAATATGGTTTACTCTCAAAATTCCTTATTGGATTAAGTTCTTTGAATTTTGAATGAGTTTTGAGGGTTTAAACCAAGATTTATATTTTGTTGTAATCAGGTAACTAGGGGAGCAACCACAATCATGACAAATTGTTTGGCAATCGCTCTAGCATGATAGCAGCCCCTAGGACCATAATAGCAATATCTCTATACTTTGTATGGAGATATAAGGACGCTCTAGGCTGCATTTTGGCCATTTTGACCCATCTTTAAGACCTAAAACCTCTAAATGAGATGAATAACTCAAAATTGATCATTGTGGGGGTGAATTGGGAGATTACTAAACTTCTCTTAACATGATTTTAACTTGGATTATGGTAATATTTTATCACTTTATTTATGAATATCTTTATTTTTTATCCCAAACCCCAAATTTGCCTGGGCTTAATTTTAGCCCATATTAACTTTGTTTTCACCATTTTCTTGAGGGTTATGGTTCCTTAATGTTGTATGAGCTTGGTATCATGTTGCGTTAACTGTGGAAATGCATTTTTTGTATATATGACCCGCTTGGAGTTTTTGGTGTCATTTTTGGACCCGAAGCACAATGGTGCAATATGGGTATCGTTAGAGTCATATTGATAAGTAGATGATAATTTTGATAGTTCATTGGCATTTTGGGGGTTTTGAAGTGAATATGGATGTTGGTGAATGAAATGAGGTTTTGCAGTTTGAATTTTAGATTGGATCCTGTACACTTTTCTTTGTCGATGATGTATGATATCTATTCTGTGTGAATTTGAGTGTTAGGCTTGATTGTGAGTACAATAAATTAGCCTATATTATTGATATTTGGGCATTATATGACGGTTTTGGACTCGTAAGATGGTAAGTTTATAATTTTTTAGAATCCTATTACATTATTCCTTATTTGGAATAATTTGCAGCCTGGATACAATATAATGCTAGGATTGGGATGTGGTTTTAGGATTGAATGCATTATTAGTATATTTAACCTTAGTGAGCTAGTGTAGTTGTATTGAAATTGTAATTTGGGTAGAGTTGCCTTGAATTTCCTTGTTCCAGTCGAAGATCCTATCTAAGGCTTGAGTATTGCTTATCTATTATCTAGAAGTTGAACTAGATACCTTAGACTAGTTTAGGCATAGTGTGTCAAATTATAGAAATTAAGGATTAGAAGTGGGATTATTCGACCCTGTTATCCCAAGATAGGAGTTAGCCTTGTGGACTTAGTTGCGGATATTAGGTGTAGTTGAGGTTTAGGAACCTTGGTATAAGGTTACTTCATAGCTTATTGAATGATGATATATTAAAACTCGTAAAGGTCAGAGGATACTGTGATGATATAGTGATACATGATGAGGCTATAGGATACTGTAATAATATATTGGTACCGACAAGGCAGTAGGATACTATGATGATATATTCATACCCGGCAAGGCTGGAGAATACTGTACTAATATATTGATACTCGTTAAGGCTAGAGGATACTATGATGATATATCGATACTGGTGAGGTCGAAGAATACTGTGATGATATATTGATACCCAACAAGTCTTGAGGATACTTTGATGATATATTAATACCTGATAAGGTTGAAGGATACTGCGATATATATTGATACCTGACGAGGTCGGGGGATAATGTGATGATATATTGATACCCGATAAGGCCAAAGGATAATGTTACGATTTATTTATATTCGGTGAGGCTGTAGTATACCATTATGATATATTAATACTCGGCAAGGCCAGAGGATACTGTGATGATATATTGATATGCAGCAAGGCCGAAGGTTGATTATACTTATGATGGATATAATGATGATAGTTATGATAGAGTTATGATGATAATATTATGATATCTGTTTTGTACTTTTCATTCATTCTTTTATATGCATCGGCTATCAATAATAAGCATCTATATCTACCAGCTGATATGAGAAGGTTGTATAGATATGGGTAAATGCAATACCTCATATTTCCATAGCTTAATTTAACTCTCAGTACATGAGTAATCATGTATAAAATTTTTAAAGTAATCAAGATTTTTCAGTATAGAGCTTACCATGTGTAGGAAATTCAGTCAGCTTTTGAATGATAAAAAATTACCCAAATCCAAAACCCGAGTGAAGAGTTAGGGCAGTTTTCGTAAAGCAGTGTGCCAATTAGCACATTACCACGTTGCGGAGACAAGCCAAATGGAAATTTTCAAAATCCAGGAAAGCTCAAAAATTCGACTGCATCGGACCAATGTTCCAGTTCATAATTATCATTTTCCAGTGAGGGACCGTGATCCCATCGGGCCGCACCAAGGGCCATTTTCCAATAATGAATATCCAGTATGGCAACGCGATACAAACGCGTCATGCCACAAGACCATTTCACATTAGTCCCTTTTTATACAGTAACTGCCTAGTTCCAGTGGCTTACCGCGATGCCACCGCCTCACGGTGGAGGCCAAAATCAGGACCTTTCAATGACGAAATTTTAACTATTCCTAGGGGTAATTTGATATTTTTCCTGGCCCTAATTAGTCTAAACATGAAATTAAACTCCTAAATAACCTATTATACCATTATTTACTCACTTTCTCTGAAGATTAAAACATTCAATCTCAAAGAGGGAAAAACCCTAGCTTTAAGAATCAAGGTCAATCCTCAAGAATTTGTTCAAAAATCTTGAAGAATTAATCTTCTCAGTTATGTTAGGTGTTCATTCATGGGTTCCTTTCACACTCGGAGTATATGAACCCTATTTACACATACAAGGTTTATATATTTATGATTTCCATACTTGAAAATTGAGTGTATTCATGATTCATGATATTATTTGGGTTTCAATTCATGATTTAATTGCAAGTTTCATGACATTGAATAGCATGTGTAATAAATATGTGACTATATTAGTAAACCCTTGATTTTACAAGTTAGTATTGTATTCATGAAGTTCAAGTGTTGACAAATTCTATGTGAACTGAATAGGGAAATCGTGACATGTTATTATGTGTTACAATTCATGTATATGTTCATGTAATACAAGTGTTTGATAAAATGACTAGGTGAATGTATTGTTAACAAGTATCTAAGGTTATGCCTTTCAAGACCATGACATGCTTTACTTTCCATGCTATTGAGACCTGGGGTCCGAAAAATCTAGCTATTTACCTAGAGCTATAGTAGTTATAGAATAGTCTTAATAAGGTCATGATCAGTATTACTCAATTAGTTATAGAACTACTGAAACTCAGTATTACTCCAATTCAACTTAATATAATAATCTTTCTTCGGTTAGGAGTAGGATTCAGCATCGAGTGAACCCAAGGATTGGTACTCACCTACCAGTAGAGGGTCTGATCCTTAGAAGTGGTCCTTCCATTCTAGAAATATATTGCCAGTGTAGGTTGAGACATCAACCTGCTAGGTAAGGTATGATGAGATGTCTTACCTGCCAGTTGAGGATACAAAAGTTCTTATTCAGGACACCTACCAGATAAGGATGACTCTTTATCTTGTCTTTGCTCGTGGCACAGTATTAACACCCTTCCAACTGGGGTTATAGGTTGGACTCCAGTTATCTTATTTGGGGCATATCTGTCAGAGTGACTACCTTCACAATCTCAATTTCAATCTTAGTATAGAACTCAGTTCAGTTCTATAGAATTAGGACTGTCAGATACAATCACTCAGCTATTAGTAATTCAATTATCAGTAATCTCAAATATCAGTTACTCAGTTATCAGAACCCAGTACTTATCTTCAGTAAAAGCTCAAATATAGTATATACATATATGCATAGTATTGCAGACTCAGTATTTAACAGTAGTTCCAGTTAACCTTATATACTTATTCAGTTACTTTATGTCATTCAATCAGTTACTGTTAATGTATATGAACCCTTGCATACAACCTTACCTCATCTAGCAGACCAGTATACTCCGCGTATTGACACATACTTCTTGTTTGTACTATGATGTCTCATATCATATGTTTGGACGCTCAGGTTCCTGACCGCGCATAGAGATATTCAGATAGCAGCAGTAGATTTAGTAGTGAGTCCTTATATATGGAGGATATGATTTTATTTTAGCATTTTCATTAACATCTATATTTCAGTAGTCGAAGTTAGTTGGGGGCTTGTTCGATCAACTCCACTTTCAGACAGTTTAGTTAGAGGCTTTTCAAAATAGACTAGTTTAGATTGTTTTTATTTTTTAGATATTATTACAATTGTTATTCTTTATCAGTATTTAAATTATGAACCTTATGGCATTTCAACCTATTTTCTGCATTATTTTTGTATTATTATTCAGTACTCGAAGAAGGTATCACTCATGGGTTAGCTTGTGGTCCTTCAGGGTCGTAAGCACCATGTGGCATCTGGGGTACAGACTCGGGACATTAAAAATTTTGTATCAGAGCCTAAGGTTCAACAAAGTTCTAGGAAGTCTAAAAGCCACATCAAGTTGAGTCTTATGCATGGGTGTGTAGTGCACCAACTTATGGACAAGAGATTATGAGACATTTTAAGGAAAAGTTTCCCTTTTTTCAGTATTCATGTCGTGCGAGTAAGCATGAGCTCAAGTTAAAATTTTAGTCTAATTTATTTCTTCCTTCCATTTATAGATCATGTATCCCAAAGAAGCTAACAAAAGAAGGAATGAAAGTGAATAAGCACCTCAGCCCATTCAGGTAGATCCCCTAGACGAGCATGTCTCCTATGTAGAATTCAGAGCTGCGTTCACCACTCTTACAAATTCCATAGAATTTTAGACTGAACGGCCAGCTTCTTTTCATGGAAAACAAGTGGGCAATACTTCTGTAGCCAGGATTTGGGAATTCACCCAAATGAATACACCTCTATTCACAGGATCTAAGCCACAAGAGGATCCATAGGAGTTCCTCGACCAGGTTCAGAAAGTCACAGATATTATGAGAGTGACTTCCAGTGAGAGTGCTAAGTTAGCTGCCTATTAGCTACAAGATGTAGCTCATACATGGTTTAAGAAGTGGAAGGTAGGTAGGGGTAGAGATACAGAGCCCATAGAATGGGAAGAGTTTGGTACTACCTTTCTAGATAGATTCTTTTCCTTAGATCTGAGAAAAGCCAAGGTGTTACAGTTCATCAATCTCAGGAAAGGAAACATGAATGTGAAAGAGTATTCCCTCAAGTTTACTCAGTTATCAAGGTATGCTCCCCATGTAGTAGTAGATAATAGGTCTAAAATGAGGAAGTTCGTGTCTGGGGTATCAGAGAGTATGGTTAAGGAGTGTAGAATTATGCTGTTGATTAAGGAGATGGACATATCAAGGTTTATGGTCCATGCTTATCATATAGAAGAAGTGAAGAATAAGGAGAGAGAGAGAGGGAGAATAAAAGGGATAGAATAAGTAGCTTCAACTTTGCTCAACCTAAGTCAGGAGGTGGAAATCATTCCTAATTCTGCTCGATATCATTAGTTCCAGCTCCATCCTCATCCAGTGCTCCAGTGCCAAAATTCAGAGACGGCAATAAAGATAGGGCACCAGGCCCTAAACCTCATGGTTGTGTTAGCAGTGCCCAAATAAATCCTCTTTGCTAGAAGTGTGGCAAAAACATCAGCATATCTGCAGAGCCGGCAGTGATGTATGTTTTGAGTATGGCAAGCCAGGCCACAAAATTAGAGGTTGTCCTCAGTCAGGTTCCTAGGGTCAGTATAATAGTCCTTCAACTCAATCCGATCGCCCAAATCATCAAGGTGCCGCTTCCAGTGCCACAAGTGGGCAACACCCAAACATGTTTTATGCACTTCAATCTCGAAAAGATTAGTAAAGATCTCCTAATGTGTTCATTTGTACATTACTGATCTTCCTCATACATATTTATACCTTATTAGATCCAGGATTTTCTCTATCTTTTGTAACTCTTTACATAACAATCATCTTTAAAGTCAGACTAGAAGTTTTAGCAGAACCTTTCTCAGTCTCTACCCCAGTGTGTCAGTCTATCATAGCCCAGTGGGTATATACGAATTGTTATGTCATGATATCTCAGAAAGTTACTTCAGCAAACTTAGTAGAATTAGAGATAATAGATTTCGACGTCATTCTCGACATAGATTGGCTCCATTCGTGCTATGCCTCATTTTATTGTAGAAACATAATTTTCATTTTTAGTTTCCAAATGAACCAGTCCTTGAATGGAGGGGTAGTACTACAACACTTAAGGGTCAATTGATTTCATACCTTATTACAAGAAAAATGATATCCAAAAGTTGTGTCTAAGATCTTATGTGAGTCAAAGACTCTAGTTCAGAGACTTCTAGTCTTGAGTCAGTTCCAATAGTGGATGAATTCTCAGATGTGTTTCCTAAAGGTCTTCCTGGATTTCCTCTCGAAAAGGAACTTGACTTCAGAATAGACCTTTTTTCAAATTCTCAGTTCATATTTATCTTCCATATAGAATAGTACCATTTGAACTGACAGAGTTAAAAGAGTAGTTAAAGGACCTTTTAGACAAGGTGTTCGTAAGACCCAGCATTTCCCTGTGGGGTACACCAGTCTTATTCTTGCGTAAGAAATATGGTTCACTCAGAATATGTATAGACTACCATCAGTTAAACAAAGTCCCAGTTAAGAATAATTGCCAGTTCCTATAATCGATGACTTATTTGACCAACTTAGGGCTCGAGTTAATTTTGTAAGATAGACATCATATTAGGCTATCATCATCTCAAATTCAAAGAATGTGACATTCCAAAAATAGATTTCCCAACCCGGTATGGTTATATCAAGTTTTTAGTCGTGTCCTTTGGTCTCACTAATGCCCCAACAGCTTTCACAGACTTAATGAACTACATGCTCAAAAAGTACTCGGACATATTCGTTATCATCTTTTTTGATGGCATTCTTATCTATTTTGATAGAGAGAATGATCATGCAGATTACCTCGAAATCATACTTCAGACTCTCAAAACTCATCAATTGTTTGCCAAATTTAGTAAGTGCAAATTTTTGCTAAGGTCAGTAGCATTTTTTGGTCATATTGTTTCCGATTATGGCATTAGAGTTGATCCTCAAAAAATCGAGGTGCTAAAAAACTATCCTACACCTATTTCTTCAATAGATGTTAGGAGTTTCTTCAGTTTAGCTGGCTATTACCATTGGTTTGTTGAATGGTTTTCATCTATTGCATCCTCCATGTCTAGATTGACTTAGAAAAAATTCAAGTTCCTGTGGTCAGATTCTTATGAAAAGAGTTTTCAGGAGTTGAAGACTTAACTTACCTCAACCCCAGTTTTGACTCTACCAGATAGTTTCGATGGGTTTATTGTATGCTATGATATGTCCATAGTATGTTTGGGTTGTGTACTCATGCAAAGAGGTAAGGTCATAGCCTATGCCTCTAGACAACTTAAGCTCCAAGAGAAGAATTACCCTACCTATAATATTAAGTTAGCGGTTGTATTATCTGCCTTAAAGATTTGGAGGGACTATTTGTATGGGGTACATGTTGCTATGTTCACAGATCATAAAAGTTTCTAGTATGTGATCTCTCAAAAAGATTTGAATTTGCATTAGAGAAGGTGCTTATAGTTGTTGAAATATTATGACATGAGTGTGCTGTATCATCCGGGTAAGGCCAATGTAGTGATAGACGCTCTCAATAGGTTGTCTATGGATAGTATTTCTTATGTTGAAGATGGTAAAAAGAAGTTAGTTCTGGAAGTTTCATCCGCTTTCTGGACTTGGTGTCCGCTTATTCAATTCAGCAGAAGGTAGTGTATGGGTGCAGAATAGTTCAGAATAGTCTTTAGTTTTTGAAGTAAAGGAAAAATAGGAAAGAGATTCGAGTGTATTTAAGTTAAAAGAGTCAATTAGAGATTAGAAAGTAGAGGTTTTATCCCAACGGTGAGATGGTGTGTTGTGTTGCCAGGGTCAGTTATGTGTTCCAGGTGTAGATGACTTGAGGCAATAAATTCTTGCAGAAGCGCATGGTGAGCATTACTTTGTTCTTCCAGGGGCCACTAAGTTGTACTGTAATTTACGTGAGATCTATTGGTGGAGTGGGATAAAGAGGGATATTGTAGAGTTTGTAGCTAAGTTCTGTATGTGACATCAGGTTAAGATTGAGCACCAGAAGCCTTATACTCGTCGTCAGCATGATTCGATTGGTGTTATCGTAGATAGGATGACCTAATCCACTCATTTATTACTAACTCATAACTTCTATTCAATTGAGGACTACACCAAACTCTATGTCAAAGAGTTGGTTAGGTTACATAGAGTCCCAGTATCCATCATCTCAGATAGATGTACCCAGTTTACCTTTCATTTTTGAAAAGCATTCCAAATGGGTCTTGGCACCCAAGTTCACCTTAGTATAACCTTCCACCCTAAGAAAGATGGTCAAGCAGAAAGGTCTATTCAAACTCTAGAAGCTATGTTAAGAGCATGTGTGATTGAGTTTAAAGGTAGTTGGGATGACAACTTGCCTTTGATCGAATTCACATACAATAACAACTATCATTATAGTGTTCAAATGGCTTAGTTTGAGGCTCGTTATGATATGAGATATTGTTCTTTAATTTGTTGGTTCAAGGTAGGTGAGAGTGCAGTAGTAGGGCCCAATCTCTGGTTTGATGCCTTAGAGATGGTTTAGTTAATTAGAGAAAGACTTAGGACAGCCTAGAGCTGACAAAAATAGTATGCAGATGTGAGGAGAAAAGATCTCAAGTTTGAGGTCGACGATTTTGTATACTTTAAAATCTCTCCCTTGAATAGGGTAAAAGTGGTTTGGCAAGAAGGGAAAGATCAGTCCCTAATATATCGGTCCTTACAGAATTCCAAGCCATTTTAGAAAGGTAGCTTACGAGCTTGAGTTGCCTTCAAATCTAGCTTCAGTACACCCAGTGTTCCATGTCTCATTGATAAATAAATGCATTAGTGATTCAGCAGTCATAGTTCTCTTAAGGGGGCATCGATATTTAGAACAATTTTACTTTCAAAGAGGTTCCAGTCCAAATCCTTGTTCATCCGATTTGCAGATCGAGGATTAAAGAAGTTTCCTTGATCAAAGTTCTTTTGCAAAATCAGTCCGTTGAGGGAGCTACTTGGGAAGCAGAAGCAGATATTCGGACAAAGTATCCTTACTTTTTATCCACACACTCAGATTGAGCTTGAGGTAATAGTATTCTTTTGCTTTGCTGAGTTCCCTGTTCAACTATAGTTACAAACTTCGTATCCATTACTATTTTATATTGAATCATGCATTCATGAATTAGTTCAGTTATGTACTCATTCATCAGATATGCATGTTTAGTATGAAATACACATCTTATCAGTGATTTCAATAATGCAATTATGTTTTAATTGTGCACGTTCAGTCTGTAAACTCAGTCTATTAGTATTTCTCAGATTAATTAGTTTTATTCGAGCATGAATGTTCCCAAAGGGGAGATATTGTAATACCCCATATCTCCATATCATAATTTAAATCTCAAAACATTGGTAATCCTATATAAAAATATTATATTACTCAGGATTTTTTAGTATAGAGCTTAGCATTGCATAGGAAATTTAGTTAATTTTTCCATAATATAAAATTCACCCAAATCCAATACCCGAGTGAAGAATTAGGGCAAATTTCATAAAGCATTGTGCCAATTGGCACATCACCACATTGCGGAGAGAGGCCAAATGACAATTTTCAAAATCCAGTGAAGCTCCACGATTCCACCGCGTTGTGCTAATATTTCAGTTTATAATTGTCATTTTCCAGTGAGGGACCGCAATCCCACAATGCTGCGCCAAGGGCCATTTTCCAAATCTTCAATTTCCAGTATGGTAATGTGATACCACCGCATCGTGGCATAAGCCTATTTCATATTCGTCCCTTTTTAAATAGTATTAGCCCCATTCCTGTGGCTTACCGCGATACCACCTTATCGCGGTGGAGACCAAAATTTGGACCATTCAGTGAAAATTTTTTAATTATTCCTAGGGTTAATTTTGTATTTTTTTTCACGGCCCTAATCAGTCTAAACACAAAATTAAACCCCTAAATAACCTTTTATATTATTATTTACTCACTTTCTCTCAAGATTAAAACATTTTATCTCAAAGAGGGAAAAATCCTAGCTTCAAGAATTAAGGTCAATCCTCATGAATCTCTTCAAGAATCTTCAAGAATTAATCTTCTAAGGTATGTTAGGTATTTATTCATGGGTTCCTTTCACCTATAGAGTGCAAGAACCTTATTTAAACATATAAGTTTATATTTTAGGATTTCCATGCTTGAAAATTGATTGTATCCGTGATTAATGATATTCTTTGGGTTTCAATACATGATTTAATTGCAAGTTTCATGACATTGAATAACATCTGTGATGAATATGTGACTATCTTGATGAAACCTTGAATTTTAAAAGTTACTATTATATCCATGATCTTCAAGTGTTGACAAATTCTATGTGAATTGAATAGGGAAATCATGACATGTTATTATGTGTTACCATTCATGTAAAATATCATGTATCTCAAGTGTTTGATAAAATTTCTAGGTTAATTTATTGTTAACAAGTATCTAATGTTATGCCTTTAAAGATCAAGCCATGCTTTACTTTGTATGCTATCGAGTCCTGGGTTATTCAATACCCAAAAAATCTAGCTATTTAACTATAGCTATAGTAGTTACAAAATAGTCTCAGTAAGGTCATGATCAGTAGTACTCAGTCAGTTAACGAACTTAGTGAAACTTAATATTAGTCTAGTTCAGCTCAGTATAATAATCAATGCCTTCAATTGGGAGTAGGACTCAACACCGAGTGAACCCAAGGGTGGGGACTCACCAGCCAGTAGAGGGTGTGATCCTTAGAAGTAGTCCTTGCATTCTAGAACTACGTATCTAACATAGGTTGAGACATCAACCTACCAGTTGAGGGTTAATAAGGTGTTTTACCTACTAGTTGAGGGCACCAACGTTCTTATTCTGGACACTTACCAGATGAGGGTGACTCTTCAAATTGTCTTTACTATTGGCATAATACTAATACCATTCTAACTGGGGATATAGGTTGGATCCTAGTTATCTTATTTGGGGCATGTCGGTTAGAGTGACTACCTGCTACAGTCTCCGTTTTAGTCTCAGAATAGAACTTAGTTTAGTTCTACAGAATTAGGATTGTTAGATATAGTCACTCATCTATCAGAAATTTAATTATCAGTAATCTTAGATATAATTTATTCAGTTTTCAGAATTCAGTATTCAGCTTCAGTAAAAGCTCAGATATAGTATATACGTACATTCACAGTACTGCATACTCAGTAATTTACAGTAGTTCCAGATAGCCATGTACTCTTATTCAGTTACTTCATATCATTCAATCAGTTATTTTTCATACATATGAACCCTTACATTCAGCCTTACCTCATCTAGCGTACTAGTACATTCTATGTACTAATACAAACTTTCACTTTCCACTATGATGTCTCATATAGTAGGTTCGGATGCTCAGGATCCTGACCATGCCTAGACAGATTCAGATAACAGCAATAGATTCAGTAGTGAGTCCTCATCTATCAAGGATATGCTTTTATTTTAGTATTTTCATTAGCTTCAGTATTTCAGTAGTCGGAGTTAGTTTGAGGCTTGACCCATTAACTCTACTTTCAAATAGTTCAGTTGGAGGCTTTTTAGACTAGACTAGTACAAATAGTGTTTAGTTTTTCAGATGTTATTAAGTTTTGTTCTTTATCCGTATTTATATTATGAAACTTATGGAATTTTAGCCTATTTTCTATATTATTTTAGTATTATTGTAAAGTGCTCACAGCAGGTACCAGTCATGGGTTAGCTTGTGGTCCTTCAGGGTTGTATGCACTGTATGGCATTCAGGTGCATACTCAATGTGTTACAGTAAATAACACATCTGATGCTATTGTATGTATATTGAACCTTCCGAGCCTGGGGAAGTTAGGGTACATATAGGCTCAGCTAGGTATTTGGTTGTCTAGATTTCCCAGTTTTTAACATTGTTATTGATATTATTATTATTATGGCTAGATTATGGATGATTGGTCATTGATTATATCGAGATTTGAGGTATATCTATGGCCTTTTCTACCTTAAGATGGCATTACTATGCAAGATTATTTCATGTCTAGCTATGTGGATTACAAACCCTGAGTATGATAGTATTAAATCCCGATATTATTATAATAAGGTCTTAGAAAAAGGATATGATAATATAGGTTATGCTTTGAGATGACCTCATATTTGTATGTATATATGTATATATGTATATATGTATAGATCTAGCTATATAAAGCTAAAGTATTACCACATATCCCTTCCTTCATTTGTTCATATTGTATATTCATTTCTTTGCCTTGTATACTACGATATATCTTTCTTTCACTCTTTATTCATATATTTCCCTAGGATATATTGTATTTTAGTGACGTCTATTGAATGTGGCAGAAATAGGATAGTTCAACATGATAGTTTTTTATACTTATTATGTAGGACTATTGGACATGAACAGAATAGTTGTGCCTTATTATTCTCATTGACTTATTATATAATTTATGGACTCTTAGGTGTAGCTTTTATTCTTCTTATATATTGTATATATTTTCTTTATATTTGGAGCTCAGTTAGTAGTTGCGTACTGAGTACCATTCATTTGGAACTCATACTACACTTTTGCATCCTATAGATCATAGTATGGGTTATAGTTGTTGATTTGTATTTCGTGCGAAGCATCATACCATAGTTTGGATACATAAAGTGAGCTTCTGACATTTGAAGTATTAATTATCTCTCTCTTATGAATTAGTGTAGTCTCTATATTATATTCAGAGATAAGTTGTATTAGTGTATTTCACTTGATATTTTACCTTTGTACTCTTATTATATAAGAATCTCTATACTGTTACAATCAGGTTTAAGGGTTTTATTATATATTGATCCATATTTTCATTTATTTTGTATTCTTTATCTTATATTATTAAGAAGTTTGTTACTAGCCATTCAGGGCTATGGATTGGCGTGCCTACTGGTGGGTTATCGTAGATGCCATTATGACCTGAGAAATTGGGCTGTGGTAATAGTCTCGTAACTTCCTCACTCTTTGCTCATGATATTCTTTCTCTTTCTTCAATTCTTTTCTCTTCTCATCTAATTTTATTATGATCTCTCATATTTTCTATAGGTTATTTCCCAATTGGAGCTTACTATTAATTATATTTCCTTATCTTGTTAGAATTCCCTTATTCATTTGAGTACCATTCACTATTTTTAAAATAAATAATAGAAAATTCCACCAAATAGTGTTGATATGATATCTTAGCTTATGCATTTATATTTTGATATAGATTGAGATCATAACAGATGAACAGAGTGTTCAAGTAGTACTTGTACTTGTTTGTAATTTTTTTTATTTATGATATCCTTATTTATTTTGACAGTGAGAATTAATATGCAGACCATTTAAGGATTTTACTACAGACTATGAAATATCACCAATTATTCACTTATTTTATTAAGTTTGAATTATGGTTGAAATCAGTAGCATTCTCTGGTCGTATAATTTTTTGTTAGGTCATTCAGGCTGACATTCAAAATACTAAAATAGTTAGGAATTGGTCTAGTGCCATTTGTCCATCATATATCAAAAGTTTCTTGGGTTTGACCAATTACTACAAATGGTTTGTGGAAGGATTTTACATCTATTACTTATTTTCTGCCCAGATTGACTTAGAATAAAGTGAAGTGATCAGAGGTGATTTTATACACTATTGTATCATTATTCTAGCTTATTTCGCCTTGTTTTGAGAGCAATTAGTGTGTTTGACGTGTTCATATTTATATAAATATGCATTTAAGTGTGCAAGTGGTGTATTTAAAATGTCCAAAGTATTTTTCAAACAAGTTTGTATTTAATTGAGTCATTTAGTGTTCAACCCGGAAGACTAGTTTTACTAGCTTGAGCTAGTTGTGTGTCTAGGTGGTCTCGGTGGATTCAAATGTATTTAATTTGTTCCAAATATTTTAAATGAGTAATTATGAGTGGAATAACTTGTTTGTAATGTGCAGGTTTAATTTGATTAAGTCAAGAGTCGAAATAAAAAGTGAAAGATCATTACAAATTTGCCTTATCTTAGCTCCTATTTTAATTTGTCATTGAGTATATTGTGTTGTTTTAATCTTGAATATGTGGTGTATTATATTGTAGGAGGATTGGTGAACTAAATACGGTGATATATTGATGATAAAAAAAAGGCTCAAAATTCATTGGAAATACGCTACAAAAGGAATGGCCAAAGGATAGCACGTTCTACACTTAACCAGATTTTTAAATACAAATTCCAGTGAGACGATGCAAATTTAACACATCACGTTGATGTGCTCAACGCGTTGAGAAATGCATCAAGTTGATAATTCCTAGAAAACAATTCAAAGTGGCATCGACACAGTTAGGACTAGCATTATTTAAAGTCAAAATGTGCACATATCTAAAAAGGCTTTGGTTATTATATTAAAAAAGGAATGGCCCTAAGTGATGCTATCTAATCCCACACAAAGTGGGATAATTATTATCTACAATATATTAAAAGTGTAAAGACTCTTAGAAAAGTAATTTGAACTTTTTGTCCTTCATTAAAGTCTCTGCAATAGACAAAATTGTCTTTTAACCTTTTTCCTTTAATTATTGTCATTTATAATTCTCCTTAGTTTAAGATTTTGAAATTAATTTTAAAAATCATACGATTTATTATGGTAAAAAGGAAGTAATATTTTATGGAAAAACATTCATAAATTATATTACTCTATGTTAATATAAGGAGAACTTTATGAAAAAAAATGATCACACCGTACTTTATTATGTTTCAAAGGCAGTAATTTATGGAAAAAAATTCATAAATTATATTATCTTTAAGGAAAGGATGTCTTTTATGTAAAAATAGTCATAAGATCAAGTCTTGCTTCTCCTACCTAAGTATACATGACTTAATTTTTATGAAAAAATAGTCATAAAATCAAGTTTTCCTTTCTCCTATTTATACACAGCTTCTTCTAGGTACAAACATAAGCTTCTTCTGATTGTAGTTTTTTGTTTTCTTCTTATTTTAATTCTAATTCATATCATATTCGGATATATTAGCATCACAAGTTTTATTTGTATAAGATAGCTAGCAAATAATTGTGTGTATTTGGCATTCTGATACAAATATTATAGTGATTTCTAAATATGTATGTGTTATGTATTTTTATTTGATATTTCTAAATAACGATTCCATAGTATAATGTATCCTTAGATAAATCTAATTCGTTGTTA
This sequence comes from Capsicum annuum, assembly GCF_002878395.1. Lineage (NCBI taxonomy): Eukaryota > Viridiplantae > Streptophyta > Magnoliopsida > Solanales > Solanaceae > Capsicum > Capsicum annuum. The sequence goes on along the minus strand of NW_025840529.1, from coordinate 490,610 downwards.
GATAGAAAAGCTAATGCTAAACCTTATTAGTCATTTTTATTTGGGTTAAGTCCTTAAAGTTAAACATGAGAATTCATCCATATAGAGTAGGTGAATGTCTTTGATAATATCATATAGTAGAAGCACTGTCAAAGCTTCTAAGATTTGACTTTTGAAAAATAATTAATTTTTGTTGGTAATGCATGTAAATTGATGAATTTACTCAACCTTTTGTTTGCATGCAGCTTGAATGGTATACTTATATTGGCTGAGAAGATTTTCAATGATGCATGCAAATCACTTCTGATCCTCTTTTCAATTACTTTGTTTACTATTTGATATTTTGGGTTTCAACTTTTCTCCGCAATACAATCATCTATGTTCTTGGAACGTTCGAATACAAAATTAAGGAGTCGTTGTTACTTTTATCTTTTCACTTATTTTCTCAATTTATTATTTAATGAAATTAAAAACTCCTAAAATATATCAAAAGAAATTAAGAATTCTTAAAATATATGGGAAAAAATTAATTGTAAATTTTTAAATGTTCCTAAAAACCCTAATCTGTAGGATTTTCTTTCACTTTCTAATCTTGTTGGGACTTTATCTACAACAGAGGTTTTGATGCCAATTATTGAAATTGAAAAAGATAAAAGTGAATGTGTTATTTGTTTGTTGAAGTTTCAAGATGTGGATAAAGCTAAAGAGATGCCTTAAAAGCATTGTTATCATTCTAATTGTACTAACAAGTGATTGGGGATACATAAATCCTACCCATTATTTATAAACCTAAAACTCACGTGCAACACACATAGATTTAACTAGTATAATATATATGTACGTACATATGAACAACATGGAGGAGAACAAACTTATACAAATTTTAATTTTTGGTCACAATTTAGACACGTTATTGGATGCTGGAGCAATGTTTTAATGAAAAGCGGAGGCTGCTACACGGTTAATTGGGTTTTGATTATTTTATTTAGTCGTTAATTTTTATATCATGTATTCAATTATTTGGTGGCTAAAAACCGTCCTTCCAGGTTAAAGCGAAGAACATGAGTACTATTGTTTTGGATTAATTTTGATTAACTTTGCTTATCATATTTGGTTGTTTGTTTATTCTTATTATAATTATTTTAATGATTCGCGACCCTTAGAATAAATATATTGTCAACGTTTAGATCTCGAGAGAGGGATGGGGAGATAGAACATAGGAATAAACAAAGTTTGTGTTTTCATTCTTTTGTAAAATAAAGAATTAAAGTTAGCGCCTAGGACAAGGATGTACTTAGATTCCTTACTTGATTCAAACATTGGATAATAACTTTTATTAACTTAATTGGATTATTACATTCCGCTCAATGATGTAGTTGTAATATCCATATTAGGTAAAGATCTGAGGTTGGGAAAGCATGATCATGTAATTAACCCTACGAATCAACAACCAAGATAAGCAAGTTAACGAATCAATTTCAACAACATAGTCTGATTAGTCGATGTGATTTAACCCTGGGCTTTTCTCTATTGATTGCCCCAATACTTTTATTTTTATGCTTTACATATTTTAATTTTAATTTACAAAATTACAAACTCTCATGTTGTTTATTTTATCTTAATTAGTTAGACTAGAATTATATAACGGCGAACGCAAGTCCCAGAGAGATCGATACTTGGGCTTTCTTAAAGCCACTATATTAATTGATAAGACCATATAAACTTACGTGTGCGCTTGGGTGCTGTCATGTTTTTGGCGCCGTTGCCGAGGATTTGTAAGTAGGCAACTACCTTTTTTTTAGTTTAACTATATTAAGTTATAAATAGTTAAGTTTTTTCTTTGTTTATTTTATTTCTATTTTACTCACACTCTTCTAGAGATGTCAGTCTTTGATAGATGATTTTTCAGGGATAATAATTCTTGTCATTTTTGTGGAGAACCCCACCATGAGGCTTTTTGTCCAGATTTTGATCCAAGCATTTGGACAGGCCTTGTTTGTTTCAAACCGTTTGGGCAACCCATAAGTTAGAGTGTGGTTTATTACAGTCTATATCACTCTGCAGATATGTGTGCTTTTAATCCTGATTCAGTTATATTTACGGTAGATGCACAACAGATAACTAAAGAGGTAGATACAGAGTTGACCTTTAGACAAAATAGATGATAATTCGAGAAAGTCTGAGTACTCAGAAACTAAATTTGTCAAATAGGTTGAGGAGTAGCTACAGTGTCTAAGCGAAGTAAAATATGAGGAGGAAATTAGCCAATTTGTGGAGCAAACAGAAAAATCACAACCACTCGATTGTCATCTTTATCTTGAGACTGAAAGTGAGAAGGTGAATATAAGTGAAGGTGTAGTAGATTGTGTAAATTTTGAAGTAGGTTTGGTTGGGCCTCACTCGAATCACTTTTCTACACTATATTTAGATGATGTCTTATTTGTGGAATCATTTAAAATAGTGGAAGAGTGTGAAGATGAGGAACAAGATTCCTATATTCTTGATTTTGCACTGGTTAAGCAACATGAAAACACACCTCACTTCAAGGCCAAGTGATTTACCATGAATATTCTATTACTCAGTTCAATAGTATTCGTACCACCACCCTACGAGTGAGGTAAAAAGATCGATGCGATGTTCAGAGTAAAATTTATATCCTCAAGATGGATAAAAAAATATGATTAGATTGTGCTGCGACACTAAATCAGGCGCTTCTTAGGAGGCAACCTAAGCTAAGGTATGCTTTCTTTCTATTTTTTATTTTTTATTTCATGTAGTTTTTATGTTTGGTTGAGTCACAAGTTAATGGGGACTGTAAGTATCATAAAATTAAGATTGAAGCATGGTAAAGAATGAGTATGGGGTCCTATGGATCCTCTTTTTATGTGAAGATGCATCTAGCTAGGCCTAGAAGCCTCAGCGATATTTCTATCTCTTACCTTTAAATTCACTTTGGGACAAGTAGATTTTTATGTGTGGGGTGGGGAAATTCTCAATTTTTCGCTCAATTAAAAAAAAATTAGTTTAGGAATAAATAAGATATTATTGTTGGTGCTATTTTTTATAACATGATGCAAGTGGGTTTATTTGGAAAAGCATGTTTAATTGTGTGAATTACTATTTTTGAGACTACTAGGCTCTTGTTTTTGACTTTTGTTCATAGTGGTTTAAATTTGAATTTATGCTATTGTTTGGTTGGGATTCTATGATGATCCTATAGAGTTGAGCATGTGCCATATATGTGTAAGGTTTTTTGTATATTCCTTGTTGAATATGATGTCTAGAACTCGCTTGGTGTATGTGTGAAGTGAAATAAAGAATGTGGGTTTAGGAGATGATATAGGCATTTCTTTGATAGTCTTATTTTATACCTTCTATTTGTCCTACCCTTTATATATTATCCTAGTTAATCTCCATTGAGTCTTTAGCTTTTTCTTAGTAGCATCATATGTAGTCTAATTTCCTTCTTTGATAGACTATAATTTGATCCAAAAAAGCTCATAAGGGCTTTAATAAAAGAAAAAATTTAATAAGTAAGGAGTTTAAAAAATTGAAGAAGAAAATGATGAAATTAATGCCCCAAGGTAATAGTTATTGTGTATGATTGATTTATGGTGGATGGTTGTGATGTAATTTATGTAAATAATATTGCCATTGTTGTGAAAATAAGAGAAAAATTGATTCATATGGTAGTAAACTATGTTGTAGTACCCCGTATTTCTACCTGGCTTGAAATCATCCTAAGAATTTTAGAAACTTACTATGAAAGATCAATCCATTTTTGTACACGTAGAATTTTTAAGATTTTCACCTTTTTTCATGTGGGAAATTCAATAAGCTTTCAATCGATATAAGATTCACCAAAATCCAATAATCGGGTAAGAAGTTATGACTATTTTAAGTTCCCGTCATAAAACAACGCCATATTAGTTAGTGGCGCGCCACACCACAAGAGAAAATGGTATTTGTCAAATTTCAGTAGGTGTTGGGGATAGTGGTGCATCGCGCCAAATTCCATACCACAAACAAAGTGGCAACGCAATGGCTCCGCATCGCGCCATCCCCCAATTTTCCAATTATCAAATTCAAGTTACACAACGCGATAGCACCGCGTTGCGCCAGGGGTCCAGGTTGGGAAATTTTCTCCAATTTTAAAGACGCGTCTAGGACTAAAAGGGTCAATTTCCCACCCCTATTTAAACACAATAACATGTGATTTATCTATTCTTCACCCAAAATATACTAGTTTCTCTTAATTTTCTCTCAAGAAAAACATTAGGGTTTCAATTGGGGATTCAATTTTAAGAAAATCTCTCCATCGATCTTCGCTAAATGAAGAACTAAGGTATGCGTTGTGTTGATTTATGGATTCCTTTTATTCATAAAGTTCAAGAACCCTATTTTAAATTATGAATCATGATTATTATGTTGTGGGTTGCTCAAGTTATGTGATGGTTGTTGTTTGATTCCCATGTTGGGATCTTTATGTGAAATTATGAAAACTATATTAGCATATAAATTGAAATCCATGAATTTGGTGTTTTATGATTTGTGAAATTTGATTATTTCACCTATTCCTTAAGTTGTGCATGTAAGGTGTTTGATAAAATTCCTAAAGGGATAGAAATTATGCATTACAGATAAATATGTGACCCAAATGATAATGTGTGCTTTAACCTTATGTTCAAAATAACTTCCATGTTATTCTGATGTATTGAAATTGCTTGTGGGATTGCTCATGAGTTAGCCTTATGAAATTATGCTATGTATACATGCTATCTTATTCACGTACCACGCTATGATAATCAAATGCCCATGAAATATATCCAACTATTGTATTATAGATTGTTGATGTTGGTCATGTATTCAATAATGTCAAGACTTGTCAATCTCCTTCCATTGAGTCCTGGGGGTACTTCTACCCAAAAAATATAGTTGTTTGCCTAGATTTAATGTTATGTTTTCACGATATCCTCAGTCAAGCCAGGGTCTATAGAACCCATTCAGTCATGTGAATCAAGAAAGCTCAGCAATTCAGTAATGTCAATAGTATTTCATTAGCTAACGGAACTCCATGAATTTAGTCTAGTCCATTTTAGTTAATCATGTTCAGTGTCTATTCAGATGGGAGTAGGAATTAGTACCGAGTGAAACCGAGGATGGGAACTCACTTGTTATGTGAGGGTGTGATTCTTAGAAATAATCCTTGTATTCCAGAACTACGTAGCCATCAAATATTGCGACATCATAAACTTATGTGGGTAGATGGGGTAGCTTAACCTGTTATATGAGTGTTCCCACCATTCTCACTAGAGTTACCTGTTATATGAAGTTTTACTTACAGATTGTCTTCACCCGGTGCGCAGTATTGACAACTTTGCAATTGGGGTTACAGATTGGACCCCAACTCAGCCATAATGGAGTATTAAGGGCATGTCAGTTAGATTACTACTTCCCATAGTTTTGGTTACAGAATCTGGATCGTCAGATACATTCATTCAGTCTCAGTAATAAAACTCAGATAGTTCTACAAAATTTAGGGCTTTTGGATACAGTCAACTCAGAATAGTATGGAACTCAGCTAATTCCATCAAAAACTAGACTGTCAGTTACAGTCGCTCGGTATCAGTTATTTTAGTTATACAGTTAGCAGTATCTTATGTTATCAATACTCAGACATAGTAATCATGTTATGACGACCCTAGTTACAGTTATTATGTGTTCATGCATGTATTCTCACATTCATATTATTCAATCAGTTAGTATAGATCATGCATGTAAACTCTTTACATTCAGCCTACCTTATGTGTATACCAGTACATTTAAAGTATTGACTCATTTGCGCTATGGTGTCTTATACCATAGTTTCAGAAGCATGAGCTCTAGAGCATCAGTAGCATTCCAGTGTTCACAGTCAAAGTTAGCAGTGAGTCCTTATTTTTCAATAATATGATCATTTCTTTATTATCTCATTAATTTTCTATAAGTTGGAGTTAGTTGGTGACATGTCCTATCATCTTCTTATTCAGACAATTATGTTTTAGAGACTTTTCAGACTACGGTATGTTTAGGCTATTTTGTTTTGGTCAATAATACCCTATCCCAAATGTTATATTGTATCGGATATTATGTTACAGTTTGAACCTTATGTACTTTTAGTTCATGTTTCTGCATTGTATAGTATATCATACAATATGCAGGCACAAACATCAGTCATGGGTTAGTTTATGGTCCTTTGGAGTCTTACGCATCGTGTAGCATTCCGGGTACTAAATTCGAGGCATTACAAACTTGGTATCAGAGTCTAAGGTTCAATAGTGTCCTAGGAAGTCTGAAAGATGCATCTAGTAGAGTCTTGTGCATGGGTGTGTTGCGCGCCACATTTATGTACAGAAGTCTATGAGATGTTTTAGGAACAGTTTTCCTTCTTTCAATATTCATGCCGTGCTAGTGAGCATAATCTTAAGTATAATTTTTTCTTCCTCTCTTCTACATAACATGCCTCCTAAATAAAGAAACATGAATCAGTCATCCCCTCAACCCGAAGAGCCTTTGGGCGAACTAGTTTCTCATGTGGAGTATAGAGTGCATCACTACTTTTGCTCAGTCAGTTGTCACTCAGAATGAAAGACCAACTTTCATTCCAACCAACCCAGTAGCCAATTCAGTTAAAGCCAGGATTCGGGACTTCACCTGAATGAATCCTCCATCCTTTCTCGGGTCTAAGTCAGATGAGGACCCTAAGGAATTCATCGATCAAGTTTAGAAGGTTACTGATATTATGGGGGTATCAGTTGTTGAAAGTGCTGAGCTAGCTGCATATCAGTTGTAGGATATTGCTCACACTTGGTACAAGCAGTGGAAGTCAGAGAGGTCGTTGATGTAGGACCTATATAGTGGGAGGAGTTTGTCATCGCATTTTTAGAAAGGTTCTTTACCTTAGAGCTGAAAGTGGCTAAGGTGTTAGAATTCATCAACCTCAGGCTGAGCAACATGACGGTGAAAGAGTATTCTCTTAAGTTTACTCAATTAGTCAGATATGTCCCTCATGTGGTTGCAGATAGCAAGGCTAAGATGAGTAAGCTTATTTCTGGGGTGAATAATAGTGTGGTCAATGAGTGTAGGTCTACGATGTTGAATAGTAACATAATTTTAGCCATACTTATAACTCATGTTCTGTAGATAGAGGAGCAAAAGATTAAGATGAGGGAGGAGCAGAATAAGAGAGCAAGGACAGGTAGTTTCAACTTTGCTCTACCTAAATTAGAAAGAAAAAACCATTCTCAGTTTCATTATAAGTCATCAGTTCCAGCTCCTTCTTTAGCTAGTGCTCCAACTCCTAAGTTCAGGGATGGTAATAAAGATATAGCGTCAGGCTCTACGTCTCAGGGCAGTATTAGCAGTGCCTGCACCTATCCTTTTTGCCAGACTTATGGCAAGCACCATTAGGGTATTTACAGAGCTGGTAGTGGTATTTGTTTTAGATGTGGCAAGCCAGTCCACAGATTCAGAGACTGTTCTCAGCCATGTCTTCAAGGTAAGTAGAATCATTTCTCAGCTCAGTTTGGTCGCCCAAATCAGCGGGGTGCCACTTCCAGTGCTACTAGAGGGCAACACCAAAAAAGACTCTATGCTCTCAAGTCTCAACAAGATCAAGAAATTTCTCCTGATATGGTTACTGGTATATTACAAATCTTTTATGTGCATGTTTATGCTTTGCTAGATCCAGGGACTTCTCTTTCTTTAATTTCTCCTTATATAGCAGTTAATTTCAGAGTCAATCCTGAAATTCTAGCATAGCTATTTTTAGTCTCTACCCCAATGGGTAAAATCATTATAGCCCGATGGGTGTACATGAACTGCCCGATTAGGATATTTTAGAAAGTTACCTTAGTAGATTTAGTCAAATTAGAGATGACATATTTTGATGTCATTCTTGGCATGGATTGGCTTCATTCCTTCTATGCCACAGTCTACTATAGAAACAAAATAGTCCAGTTCATGTTTTCAAATGAATCCATCCTAGAGTGGAATGGTAGTGTATCCACTTTCAGAGGTTAGCTTGGTTCCTACCTTCGGGCACGGAAAATAATATTTAAATAATATGTCTATCATCTTGTTTGAGTAAAGGATACTGTTCTGAAACTCCAAGTATTGAATTAGTTCTAGTTGTGAATGAATATTCAGACGTCTTTCCCAATGATCCTCCAGGAATTCCTCCCAAAAGGGAAATAGACTTCGGTATTGATTTTCTTTCAGATACTCAGCCTATATTTATTCTACTATATAGAATGACACCTACAGAACTCAAAGAACTGCAAAAACAATTGAAGGATCTCTTAGATAAAGGATTCATCAGACCTACTATGTCCTCGTAGGGTGCAAGTCTTATTCATGTGCAAGAAAGATGATTCTCTCTGAATAGGCAGTTATTTCTATCAACTCAATAAAGTTACGATCAAGAACAAGTATTTTCTTCCCAGAATCAATGACTTGTTTGACCAACTTTAGGGTGCCAACTATTTCTCTAAGATAGACCTCAGGTCAGGCTACCATTAGCTCAGAGTCAGAGAATATGACATTTCAAAGACAGCCTTTTATACTCGGTATGGTTACTTCGAATTCCTAGTCATGTCCTTTGGTCTTACCATTGCCGCATCAACTTTCATGGATTTGATGAACCGTGTGTTCAAGCAGTACTTGGATATGTTTGTCATAGTCTTCATAGATAATATTCTGGTCTATTCCTATAGTGAACGTGATCATGCAGACCATCTCATAATTGTACTTCAAACTCTTAGAAATTATCAATTCTTTACCAAATTCAATAAGTGTAAATTTTGGCTAAGGTTAGTATCATTCCTTGGCCATATCATTTTCGGTGATGACATTAGAGCAGATACTCAAAAGATTGAAGCCGTAAGAAACTAGCCTCGATCTGTCTCTCCATTAGATATCAGGAGTTTTTTGGGTTTTGCTGGCTATTACAGATGGTTTGTTGAAGGATTTTCTTCTATTGCATCTCCTATGTTCAGATTGACTCAGAAAAAAGTCAATTTCAGTGGTTAGATCCTTTTGAAAAGAGTTTTCAGGAGTTAATGACTAAAATCACCTCATCCCTAGTTTTAGATCTTCGAGATGGTCCAAATGGTTTTGTAGTATATTGTGATGCATCAAGAGTAGGTTTAGGTTTTGTCCTCATGCATCATGGTAAGTTCATAGCCTATGCCTCCAGACAGCTTAAACCCTATGAGAAAAATTATCCTACTCATAATCTTGAGTTAGTAGCCATAGTAATTGCCTTAAAGATTTAAAGGCCTTATTTATACAGTGTTTATGTAGATGTGTTCACATTTCATAAGAGTCACCAATATGTCTTTTCTCAAAAAGATCTCAATCTTCTTCAGAGAAGATGGTTAGATATCTTGAAAGATTATGACATGAGTGTCCTTTATCATCCGAACAAGGCCAACGTAGTGGCCGACACTCTCAGTAGAATGTTTATGGGTAGTGTTGCTCATGTTGAGGACAGTAGGAAGAAGTTAGCTTAGGAAATTCATCAGCTTGCTAGACTAGGCATTGGTTTAGTCGATACAGAAGAGGGTGATATACGGCTTCAAAAAAGTTCAGAATTATCTCTAGTTTCTGAGGTAAAAAAAAAAAGCAAGATAGAGATCCCAATCTAGTCAAGTGGAAAGAGTCAGTCAAGGAACAAAAGTAAAGGTTTTCTCCTAAGGGGGAGATGGTGTTTTACATTGTCAAGGTCATCTATGTGTTCCAGGTGTAGATGACTTAAGACAGTAAATTCCTGTAGAAGCGCATGATGCACGTTACTCTATTCATCCAGGGTCCATAAAGATATACCGCAACTTATGGGAGATCTATTGGTGGAGTGGGATGAAGAGAGATTTTACAGAGTTTGTGGCTAAGTGCTCTACATATCAATAGGTTAAGATAGAGAATCAAAAGCCTAGTGGGTCCATACTAGAGTTCCATATTCCTACTTGGAAGTAGGAAGAAGTGAACATAGACTTCATGACAAGTTTTCCTCATAATCATCAACATCATGATTAAGTTTGGGTGATTGTAGACATAATGACAAAATCAGCTCATTTTCTTCTAGTCCTTACTTCTTATTTAGCTGAGGATTACGCCAAACTCTACATCAGAGAGTTGGTCAGAATGCATAGTGTTTCTTTATGTATTATCTCAGATAAAGGTACCCAGTTCATCTATTATTTCTAGAAAGCATTCTGAAAGGGTCTTGGTAGCCAAGTTCATCTCAGTACATCCTTCCATCCTCAGACAGATGGTTAAGAAGAAAGGAACATTCGGACTTTAGAATATATGCTAAGGGTGTGTGAAATTGATTTCAAGGGTAGTTGGGATGACCACTTGCCTTTGATTGAATTTTCATACAACAATAGCTATCATTCCAGTATTAAGATGGCTCCATTCGAAGATCTTTAAGGTAGGAGATGTAAATGTCTAGTTGGTTGGTTCGAAGTTAGTGCGTCCATAGTTATAGGGCCTGACTTAGTATTCGATGCCTTAGAAAAAGTCCAGTTGATCAGAGAAAGACTTCGGGCTGCTCAGAGCTGACAGAAGTCTTTCACAGATGTGCATTAAAAAGATCTCGAGTTTGAGGTTGGTGAATATGTCTATCCAAAGATCTCTCCCATGAAGAGAGTGAATACTTTAGGCATGAAGGTAAAGCTCAGTCCCTGATATGTTAGTCCCTTCAAAATTCTCAGTCGCTTTGGTAAGGTAGCTTATGAGCTCAAATTGCTATTAGATCTAGCGGCAGTTCATCTATTCTTCCATTTCTCTTTGCTCAAGAAGTGCATAGGTGACCCGACATTTTTAGTCCCTATTTCGAGCATAGATATTCAGAACAGCCTCTCTTATGAAGAGATTCCAGTCAAAATCCTAGACTATCAGAGTCGTAGACTGAAGAATAAAGAAATCCCTCTAGTCAAAGTTCTTTAGCAAAATCAGTCCATTGAGGGAGCTACTTGGGAAGAAGAAGCAGACATGCGTACCAAGTATCCTCACCTCTTCTTTGCTAACTCAGATCTAGCTTAAGTTAACAGTTTTCCTTACGCTTTTCAATTTTCATGTCCAGATTTTAGTTATAACTTGGTATCAATCTCATGTTCAGAATTCCATGTTTAAACTTGGTTCTAAGTACACTGCATATTCAGTCATATGTTCATGCATCAAATTAGTCATGTGTTCATATATCAGACATGAATTCTCCTAGTGAGTAACTCAATTATAAGAACACTCAGTCATGTATTCATGAATCAGTTACACATACATTAGATATGCATGTTCATTATGATATATATAAACTTTTTGATTATCAATAATGTTATTCCTAAAATCATGTTCCCGTTGTTCATTTTCAGTATGTATATCAATTTACCTTATCCTTTCTCACTCAGTCTCATTAGAGGGGAGTAGTTTATGAGCTCGAAGTACCTTCTGATCTAGCCGCAGTTCATCTAGTCTTACATTTCTCTTTGCTCAAGAAGTTCATAGGTGACCCCACAGTTTTACTACCTATTTAGAGAATATATGTTCAGAACATCCTCTCTTATAAAGAGATTTCAGTCGAAATCGTAGACTGAGGAATAAAGAAATCCCTCAAGTCAAAGTTCTTTGCCAAAATCAGTCCGCTAAGGGAGATACTTAGGAAGCAGAAGCATACATGCACACCAAATATCCTCAACTCTTCCCCGCTAACTCTGATCTAGGTCAAGGTAACAGTTATCCTTATGCTTTTCAGTTTTCATGTCCAGATATAAGTTACAACTTGGTATCAATCTCATGTTTAGAAATCTATGTTTAAATACATTGCATATTCAGTCATATGTTCATGCATCAGATTATTCATGTGTTCATGCATCAGACATGAAATCTCCTAATCAGAAACTCAATTATCAGAACACTCAATCATGTATTCATGAATCAGCTACACATGCATCAGATATGCATATTCACTATAATATATATAAACTTTTTAGTTATCAGTCATGTCAGTCCTAAGATCATATTCCAGTTGTCCATGTTCAGTATGTACATCAGTTTATCTTCTCCCCTCTAACCCAGACTCATTAGAGTATGAATGTTTTCAAGAGGGAGATATTGCAATACCTGTATTTCAACCTGGCTTAAAATCATCCCAAGAATGTTAGAAACTTACTTTGGAAGATGAATACAATATTAAACACATGGAATTTTTAAGATTGTCACTTTTTATCATATGGGAAATTCAATAATCTTTCCATCAATATAAGATTCTCCTAAATCCGATAACCGCATAAGAAGTTATGACTATATCAAGTTCCCATCGTAAAACAACGCCATGTTAGTCAGTGGCGCACCGCGCCACAAGAGAAAATAGCATTTGTCCAATTCTAGTAAGTGTCCACGATAGTGGTGCATCGCTCCAAACTTCCAGGTTGCAAATAAAGTAGCGACGCGATGGCTCCGCGTCACGCCATCCCCCAATTTCCCAATTGTCAAATTCCAGTGACACAACACGATAGCGCCGCATCGTGCAGGGGTCTAGGTCGGGAAATTTTCACTAATTTTAAAAGAAGCATCTTGGGTTAAAAGGCTCAATTTTCCACCCCTATTTAAACCCAATAATATGTGATTTAGCCATTATTTACCAAAAATATACTAGCTTCTCTCAATTTTGTATCAATAACAAACTAGGGTTTTAATTAAGGATTCAATTTCAAGAAAATATCTCCATCAATCTTTCCTAAATCAAGAACTAAGGTCTTTTTTGTGTTGATTTATGGATTCCTTTCATCCATAAAGCACAATAACACTATTTTAAATTATGAATCATGATTATTATGTTGTGGGTTGCACAAGTTATGTGATGGTTCTTGTTCGATTCCCATGTTGGGATCCTTATGTGAAATTATTAAATCTACGCTAGCATATAATAAAAATCCATGAATTTGATGGTTTATGGTTTGTGAAATTTGATGATTTCCCCTATGCCTTAAGTTTTACATGTAAGTTGTTTGATAAAATGCCTAAAGGAATAGAAATTATGAACTATAGCTAAACTGTGACCCAAATGATAATGTATGCTTTAACCTTATGTTCAAACTAACTTCTATGTTATTCTTATGCATTGAAATTGCTTGTGGGATTGACCATGAATTAGCCTTATGAAATTATGATATTTATACATACTATGTTATTCACGTACCAAGCTATGATAATCAAATGCCCATGAAATATCTCCAACTATTGTACTATGGATTGTTGATATTGGTCATGTATTCAATAATGTCATGACTTATCAGTTTCCTTCCATATAGTCCGGGGGTACTTGTACCCAAAAAATATAGCTGTGTGCCTAGATTTAGTGTCATGTTTTCATGACATCCTCAGTCAAGCCATGGTCTATAGAACCCAGTCAGCCTTGTGACTCAGGAAAGCTCAGTAATTCAATAATCTTAATAGTATTCCATCAACTAATGGAACTCTATGATTTAAGTCTAGTATAGTTCAGTTAATCATGTTCAGTATATATTTATATAGGAGTAGGAATTAGCATCGAATGAACTCGAGGATAGGAGCTCACCTATTATATGAGGGTGTGATTCTTAGAAGCAATCTTTGCGATCAACAACTACGTAGCCAACGTAAGTTGTGACATCATATCCTATTATATGAGGGTAGATGAGGTAGATTAACCTATTATATGAGGTTTTCCACTATTGTCACTAGAGTTACCCGTTATATGAAGGTTACTCACAGATTATCCTTACTAGTGGCGCGGTATTGACACCCTTCCAAATAGGGTAACAGATTGGACCCCAACTCAGCCATAATGGCGTATTAGGGCCATGGCGGTTAGATGACTACTTCCCACAGTTTCGATTATAGAATCAGTACTGTTAGATACAGTTATTCAGTCTTAGCAATAGAACTCAGATAGTTCTACAGAATTCAGGGCTGTCAGATACAGTCAACTCAGAATTGTGTGAAACTCAGCTAGTTCTATCAGAAACTAGACTGTCATATACAGTAGCTTTGTATTAGTTATTTTAGTTATATAGTTATCAATATCTCATGTTATCAGTACTCAGACTTAGTAATTATGTTATCACTTAGTACTCAGTTATATATTATGCATTCATGCATGTATTCTCACATTCATATTATTTAATCAGTTAGTATAAATCATGCACGTAAACCATTTTTATTCAACCTACCTCATATGCATACCAGTACATTCAAAGTACTAACGCATTTGAGCTATGGTGTCTTATACCACAGGTTCAGAAGTACGAGCTCCAGAGCATCAACAGCATGCCAGTCTCCGCAGTCAGAGTTAGTAGTAAGTCCTCATCTTTCAAGGTGATGATCATTTCTTTATTTTCTCATTAATTAGTTTATTAGTTTGAGTTAGTTGGGAACAAGTCTTATCATCTTCTTATTCAGAAAGTTATGTTCTAGAGGGTTTTCATACTATAGTATGTTTAGTTATTTTGTTTTGGGCATTTATACCCCATCCTAGATGTTATATTTTATCGGATATTATGTTACAGTTTGAACCTTATGGCCTTTCAGTTCATGTTTCTACATATACAGTATATCATGCAGTATACAGGCACAGATATCAGTCATGGGTTAGCTTGTGGTCCTTTGGGGTCATGAGCACCGTGTAGCATTTTGTTTACCAGATTCGGGGCGTTACATATGCAACCACCAAGTGTTTGAGAAAATTCTTAAAAAAGATGGGGTAAAAGTAAAAGAATGGGGTAGATAAAAAATGGCGAAAAGTGTTGCTGAAGATTGGTTTTTAATGTAAAATGTAGTGTATTAATGTTTTTGGAGAGATGAGTCACTATTCCTAAATAGTTCCTACCGGTCCCTGAGCCTACATTAAAAATCAGAAAAGTCCTAATTGATCCTAAGCTTTACATTCAACTATTTGTGGAGCATTACACTAAGGGTAAACCTATGGTTCATTATGTGTAACTTGTGAATTCTTTGTGAGAGTGAGCGTAATTTGAATCTTGTACCCATTATGTTATAAATTGCACTATTGTGAGTGATTATGGGTAACTCCTTTGTTGTGAGGGAAAATGATTTATTTATGTGGGTGATTTGTATGATGTCATAGATTGAATGATAAGCATGAGTGTACCACTTAGGTTAGTCAATTCTTAAGGTTAGGATGTTTTGGTGAAGTGTTCATGAGCTATCAATTGTGTAAATTACGTGCTTTGTGTAGAAACTTGCATTCCATGTAGTCATTGTAGTACTAGATTGAGTGTCTTTCATTTAGTAGAAGCGTAGCTTCACCTAATATTTTTATGCCAAGTGTAAAGAGTTGTTCGAGGACGAACAAGGATTTAAGTGTGGGGTGATGATCTGAGTTGTTTTATACACTTTTGTATCATTATTCAAGTTTGTTTCTCTTTGTTTTGAGAGAAATTCCTTTTCTTAATGTGTACATATTGATATAAATAGGCATTTAAGTGTCCAAGTGTGTATTTACAATGTCTAAAGTATTTTTCAAACAAGTTTGTATTTAATTGTCATTTAGAGTTCAACATGGAAAATTAGTTTTACTAGATTTAGCTAGTTGTGCGTCTAGTTGGACTCGGTGGATTCTAATGTGTTTAATTTAATCTAAATATTTTAAATTTTTAATTATGATTGTAATAACTTGTTTGTAGTGTTCAAAGTTCAATTTGATTAAGTCGAGTCAAAAGAATTAGTGGAAGATCATTTTGAATTTTCCTTATCTTAGGTTTTGTTTTTATTTGTTGTTGAGAATATTGTGTTGTTTTAATCTTGAATATGTGGTGTACGATATTGTAGGAGGCTTGGTGAACTAAATATAGAAATATTGATGATAAAAAGGCTCAAAATTCATTGAAAATACACCACAAAAGGCATGGAAAAATGATAGGACATTCTACACTTAACTGGATTCTAGTTAATAACGCAAATTCCAGTTATACAACACAAAGTCAACGCATTGCGTTGATGTGCCCAACGCGATGAGCAATGCGTTACGTTGATAATTCCCTCCCAGCAATTTAAAGTGGCGCCAACACAGTTAGGACTTGTCCTATTTAAAGTTAAAATGTGCACATATCTCAAAGGGCATTGGTTATTATATTAAAAAAGGAATGGCCCCACATGATGTTGTCTAATTCCAAACAAAGTGGGACTATTATTACATAATATATATGCACAAACAGCTGGACATCATGGAGGTGAACAATCTTGGACAAATTTCAATCTGTGGTCACGATTTGGATACGTTACTGTACGCTGGAGCACTGTTTTCACGAAAAGCGGAGGCTGCTACGCGGTTAATTAGATTTTAATTATTTTATTTCGTCTTTAATTTTTCATATCATGTATTCAATTATTTGGATCGTGATTATGAATATTAATAGCTAAATACCCTTCTTCTAGGGTTAAAGTTAAGAACATGAGTACTATTATTTTGGATTAATTTTGATTAATTTTTCTTATCATATTTGATTGTTTGTTTATTCATGTATTAATTATTTTAAATATTTGCGGCCCTTAGAATACATATATTGTTAACCTTTTGATCTCGGGAGAGGGAATAGGGAGATAGAACATGGGATTAAACAAAGTATGAGTTTTTATTCTTTTTATAAAATAAAAAATTAAACTTAGTGTCTAGGACATTGGTGTACTTAGATGTCTTACTTGATTGAAACGTTGGTTAATATCTTTAATTAACTTAATTTGATTATTACATCCCCGTTCAATGATGTAGTTGTAATATCCATATTAGGTAAAAGATTATTGGCTGGGAAACCATGATCGTGCAATTAACCCAACAAATCAATAACCAAGATAAGCAAGTTAATGAGTCAATTTCAATAACATAGTCTAATTGTTTGAAGTGCTTTGACTCTAGTCTTTTCTCCATTGATTGTCCCAAGACTTTTATCTTTATGCTTTGCATATTTTATTTTTAATTTAAAAAATTACAAACTCTCTCCTTGTTTATTTTTTCTCAATTAGTTAGACTAAAATTAGATAGGCGACGAATGCAAGTCACCAAGAGATCGATACTTAGGTTTCCGTGAATCCACTATATTACTTGATAAGGCCACGTGCACTTACGTGTGCGCTTGGGCGCTGTCATAAAGTTTCAGTGGTCTAATGCTTGTGATAATAGTTTTCAGGAGTTGAAAACTCGACTCATCGTTGCTCTAATTTTTAATATACTAAAGGGTAAACATGAGTGTATGGTTTACTGTATGATGGTTAGTCTTGGTTATGTGTTAATAAGTCATGGTAAGATCATAGTATATGCCTCTAGACAATTCAAACCTCATGAGAAGAATTACTTGATTCATGATCTTGAGTAAGCAACACTTGTTTTTGCCTTAGAGGTTTGGAGAGATTATCTTTGTAGGGTTTATGTAGATATGTTAATGGATGACATGAGCCTTTAGTATATGTTCAATTAGAAGGATCTTAATCTTTGTTAGAGAAGATAGTCAAAGTTGTTAACGGCCTTAATATGAGTGTTGTATACCATCAAAGTAAAGCTAATGTTATGTTTGGCTATCTTAGTAGGTTGTTTATTGGAAATGTTCCACACATAGAGGATAAGAAAAAAGAGTTAGTTATCTAGTTCGACGAGCTTATTAGATTGAGAGTTCAGTTGGTTGATTTAGCTGGGGAAGTATGTTTGTTTAGAATTGTTTAGAATCTTCTTCGATACACAAGATGAATGAAAAGAAAGATATTGATCCTTTCTATTTTTCATAAGCTAAAAGAAATTATCCAAAGTTAGAAAGTTAAGATTTTTTCCTAAGTGGGAGACTGTGTTCTTGTTTACCAGGGAAGACTTTTCATACAAGATGTGGATGACTTAAGATAGAAGATGCTAACATAACTCACATTACTTAATATTCTATTCATACTATTTCCACTACGACGTATTGTGATCTACTGAAAGTGTATTTGTAGAAGGGAATAAAGAAGGATATTAAAAAATTTATGGCTAAGTGTCAAAATTGCCAGTGGATTGAGGTTGAACTCTATAAACGTAGAGTTTTGAATCAGGAAATTACTATTCATTCTTAGAAGTGGGAAGTTGTTAACATGGACTTCATTATAGGGTTTCCTCATACTCACAAATAGCATAATATTATTTGGGTTGTTTTGGACCGAATGACTAAGTCAACCTATTTCCTTCCCGTTAACACTTTTGATATAGATAAGGATTATACTAGACTCTACCTAAAGAAGTTTGTGAAATTTCACAGAGTCCCTTGACTATCATTTATAGAAATACTCAATTTAAATCACAATACTAGAAGATATTTTAGAAGGGTCTTGGTAACCAAGTTCATCATAACATAATTTGGCATTCAGAAATTAATGGTCGGACACAGTGGACTATTCATACCTTAGAGTACATGTTGAGAACTTGCGTGATTCATTTCAAGGGTCATTGGGATGATAACTTGCCTTTGATTGAGCTTTCTTATGATAATAGTTATTACTGTAGTATTTGGATGGAGTTATTTAATGCACTTTATAGTAAGAGGTTAGATATCATATTTTTTGTTTTGAGGTTGGTGAAGTACCTTAATATGGACTAATTCAGACCATGAGTCTATGGAGTATATTCACTTATAAAAAAGAGGCTAACAATAGCTCAGAGTTGTCAAAAGTCCTATGAAGATATGATGAGAAGAGAACTAGAGTTAGTTGTTAGTGACTTGGTTTACTTTAAGGTTTCACCCGTGAAATGGGTGAAGAGATTTGGTCAGAAAGGAAAACTTAAGTCTCTACTATATTGGTCATTATAGGATTTTAAGTCACTTTGGCAATGTGACCTATAAATTAGATTTTTTGGAGGACTTAGTAGTAGTCCATTTAGTTTTTCATTTGTCTTTGTTTAAGATGTGGATTAGTGAACCAACTTCAATCATATCTTTATATAATGTAGGTGTAAGAGATAGAAGATCTTATGAAGTGGTCCCAGTTGATATTCTTAACCATCAGACTTATAAGGATGAGGAATAAGGAAGTCACTTTAGTGATGATTATTTAGAGGAATTATGTAGTTGAGGGAGCTATTTAGGAAGCAAAAGCAGATATAATGCCCAAGTACCCCGATCTTTTCTCTTCGAATTAAGTTTAACTTGAGGTAACAATTTTCTCTTTATTAATCAATATCATGTCACTCTATTACTCTAATGTTATAGAATATTTTCATGAGTCAATCCTCTCGAAAACTCATTATTTAAATTGCAGCAATTTCCCAATCCTTTCAGCTTAGTTAGTTTTACTTGAGGATTAGTTATCAGAAAGGGGAGATATTTTAACACCCTAAAAATCCAAAAATAAGACTAGACTAAGACTTATAGTATATTTATAAACAAAATTAATGATTTTATTGATTTAGAACTGTTTTACATAAGAATTAAGGTTACATGTAACTCTAGCTCAAGGTTAAGATTAAATTTTCCTTACCGATTGAATTATTTTTTAAAATTCTTTGAGATTAAACTTCAACCAAGAATAAATCATAGATTTTGTGGATTTTTGAATCTCAACTCCCATGAAATGAAATTTTTTGATTCTTCTTTTCAACGTATCTAATTTTTTGTTAGTGAAGAACTATCCAGTTGTGAGAAACCATGTCCACTCTAACGACCGTTGATATAACCTGTAATTGTTGCTGGTGCATGTATGTATGAAACATTCCCAAATCCCGAAAGGTAGATAAAAATACCTCTTAGACATGAGAGGGATCAATGACCATTAGTAGAACTAATAACTGTTGGTGGTAATCATGGTCAAAAGGTAGACATGACTTGGAAATCCAATGACCACCCAAGGAATGATCATTGGAGGATCTAAAGATTTATGGCTTGGCTCATCAAATAGAGTCCTGCAAGAAATAAAAAAACCCCATATCAACCTATAACCCAACCAACATTCATTGGTAGATCAAACAACCACTGAAAGGTTCATCTATCATGGTACTTTGAATTTTTAGTTAAATTTTATGAGGGGTATTCAAGTATTTTATTATTATTTAAACTCCTAAACTATGTCTTTTAAGTTATCGTAAGGATGAGTATTAGTCTAAACTAACCTAAATGCCTCGTCCCTTAGAATAAAATCGACACTTAGAAAATTTTAGAGCAGCATGCGATTATTTTCTCTCCAAGGCAAGAACTATGGTTCATCAACTTTAAGCTCAAATCAAAGATTTTTCCAAGGTTTACACCTCCAATTATATGGTATTTCTTCAATGGGTTCCCCTTAACCCATTTATTCCCTAAGTAAACTCAATCTTTTAGTTAATTTATTCCTCAATTTACGATAACTATGAAAAGTATGAATTTTTCAATGTCTCAGTTCAGTTACATAAATAAGTCCTGAATACATATGGATAATTTAAGAATTTAATACTTGTGTTACTTAAAATCAGATATTATTTAGATGTTATAAATATTCATAGGTAGTTGCAATCATCAAAGATGATGGGTTATGGAAACCCAATGGCCTAGTGCTTCATGCAATTGAATTTGAATATTCAATACCTTAGTTTCTCATATTTTATAATGCTTTCAGATAAATTTTCTACTATCCAGTCTCAAATATTAATAATATGAACATGTTAGTTGTTCAATATAATTTAGTCGGGAGTAGTATTTAGTATCAAGTGGAGCCGTGGATGAAGGATCACTTCTTCGTTTGGCTTAAACCTTTAGTATAAGGTCCTATGTCCCAAAACTATGGCTCTACCACAGGTTCTCAAGGGTCTACCTTCAGACCAGGCTAGATACCTTAGTCTTTATGGGTGATAGTTTAGTGGATCCATATCATTCAATGTTCATACCCTTGGTATGATATAGAGCACTTATCTAGATAGGTTTATATGCTAGGCCTCATTTAGCTCAGATAGGGTATGTTGTTTAGTAGTATCCTGTATAGTTTAGATCAGATATTGCATGACCTAGTATTTAGATTATTCAATTATTGGGTATTTTTATGTTTATTTACTTGGCCATTACGGCACTATATATGACTCAGTGCCATGTTTACTTTATCCTCTCATGCTCAACATATATAGTGTAATGCATTTCACACATGCTCAGTACATTGATCGCATACTTTTTTTTCTATTATATTAATTATAATATAGTTTCAAAAGTGTCACTAATCGAGGCTACCTTCCTAGTCGTAACATAGTGCTTAAGATCACAAGTGACCCCAATCTAACTAATGATATGGCACAAGTTGTAAATATAAAACGTACGGGACAAAATATTGTGAAGAAGTCATTTAAAAACATTTGATAATATAACAATATCAAAGGTAACTAAAATGCATAACTAAAAACTAGTCTGACTGTCTACCATCTGAAAGCCTCTAACCATGATGTGTTTTTGGAACTGGTCCCCAACTAACTTTGACCAACTGAATAGCATGAAGTAAAAATACTGGAATGAATAACTAATAAACTAACTAGTCCTCGACTGAAGAGGACTCACCAATGCTGGATATGATTGGCATAGAATTAAACTAATTATAGTTGGGTACTGAGCATTTGAAGCTATGTTAAATGACGGTATAGCAAAAAAGAGAGTATGTGATCAGTACTTTGAATATATTGGTATGAGAGAGGGGAAACTGACTTAGATACATATATATACTGAACTTGTATGCATGAACAAGAATGTCAAATGCTAGACCAAGTATAGACATATATTGTGTATCCGAATAACTGAAGGACTGAATACTGAACACCTAGTCATGCAAACCTAAATAGAACATAAACTATATACTAAACTATAATATTTGGAGCTAACATCAACCGACTTTCCCTAATCTGAGATAATCAGGGTCCATCATGTGACCCCTATTGGAAAGGTGCTAGTTCTTTCCTAATGGTATCAATACTGGCTGGCATAGATCCACTAAACTGATATCCCAAAGGACTAGGGTATCGGTCTTCTTCTAGTGGGTGACACCTCATAATCTGTGCTACCAACATAGTTATTGAACTTATGGACTTCTACTAAAGGTCATATCCTCAACAAGCGGGTGAGCCTTCATCCCTATGTTTACTCGGTTCTAATTCCTACTACTGACTGGACTAACACTGATGTTGATAAAATGCTTAACATGACTGATATGAAAAATTTCTCAACATTATAATACTTTGAATTTAATGATATAAACATGCTCTAGATGACTTGAAGATGAAATCTATAACATGCTTGAATATCTAGGAATCAGTTGTTCATAACCCTCCAACACAGACTAATGCAATTGAATATGATAAGGAATAAATTGACAATAGTATTGAAAATCATAAAGAGTACTCAGTTTTTCGATAACAGATCATGTTATGGACAAGTGACATTATCAAATATATGCAAATATAATTATCAAGAGGAAGCATATTTTCATGGTTCATGACTACAACAACTAAGATACAGTTAATAAATCTCATATTTGACTTGGAACTCAATAAAAAGAGAAAAAGTTCATACTTGTAAATTGAAGAAGTTCTTGGGACTCAATGGGAGTAAGGGACCCAATGATTAAATCCCAGATACCTGAGAATAGATGCCTTGGTGAAATCCTTGAAGTTAATTTTGTTATTGGGAAACCCTAGCTTGCTTTGAGGGCAAAGAGAATCGATTTATTTTTCTAAGAGAAGTGATTTGTGAAGTTACAAGAGGTTAGCATAATATTTACCCTTGATAACTGATATTTTGGAAGGGTAAATGACATTGTTTTGTGTAATGCTCCGAGAGTACACCCTGAGCGTCACACAGTGCTTACAGTCCTGAGGGACCACAATCTAACCCATGAGCTGATACCTGCTGTGAGCACTGAATATTAACATAATAAATGTGGAAGAACAACTGATTAGCCATAAGGTTTTATTAACTGAATTAGTATCGAAACATAAATATGAAGAAAACAACTATTTAAATCTAATAAAATATAGATAAATTGAATTACTGACTGACATGTCCGGAAGCCTCTAAACTTAACTGAATACGAGTTGATGGGACAGGCCCCGACTAACTCCAACTAATTACTAAACTGAAAGCATCAAACAAAATAATCTTTTCTCAAATTATGATGACTTACCACTGCTACTGCTATGAGTCTGAGAATTCTTAGCGAGATCTAGGAACTAGGCATCCGAACCTATGTTATTATACATCAGAGCTTAAAAGTAAAGTATGTGATCAGTACTTTGAATGTACTGGTATGCTAAATGAGGTAACTAATATGCATGATTTCATGAACATAGTTAAAGAATAGTCTGAATATGGATGTATAACATAAGGTATTGAATAGAATGTATAAAATCTAGAGTTACTAAGAATATATGAAATTTGTAAATACTGAGGATATATGACCAAACATGTAACATTAACTGAATAAAATCTGTAAACTAAAATATTGAAATAACTAAAATAACTGATATCTAAAATATTTGGTCAAACAACATTAATACTGAGTGTCTGAACTGATTATTGTTCTTGAACTGTTGCTGAGACTGTGGGAGAAATAATCTAACCAACATTCCCTGATCTAAGATAATCGTTGTCCAAACTATAACCCCAGTTGGAATGGTGTTAGTACCATACCACAGGTACTAATATTGGCTATGTGGATCCATTAAACTGGTATATTGTATGGTCCCAAAGGACTAAGGGTGTCAAGCCTAATTTGACGGGTGACCCCTGCGAGATAGTCAAGCCTAAACTGATGGGAGACTTCCCATATCCTATGCTGGCTATATACTTCTATAGTATAGGGATTGCTACTAATGACTCTGCTTATCTTATGGGGAAGTTATCATCACTGCACTCGCTCGGTGCTAAGTCTTACTCTTAACTAAATGATATTGGATGCTAAATGGTTATGAGTTTAACTGATTGATCTTGTAATGCTAATAATATATTTAGAAATTATCCTGAAGATATTGATATGAGACTAAGTAAACAGCTATGGTTTTCGGGTATTCAATACCCCCAGGACTCAAAACAAAAAATAGTTAACATGATACTTAAGCTTAAAGGACATATCATGCAAGCCTCTATCAAATATTCACTCTTGTAGGTGTTTTATCAAACACTTGTAGTTCATAGTTTATTCAAATCATGGGAATGTTTTGGGACTTGTAGTAATAGCAAGAATTCAACATGAATAGCACTAAATCATGATATAATCCAATGAATGATAACATTAAAACGTGGAGAATTGAATAACAACAATAATTTCATTTATACATGGAGTAAAATCATAGTTCATGGAGATTCTTAGGTGAAATCATAATCTAAAATCAAAATAACTTGAAAGGATCATAATTGTTGCAATTTAAATTGGATACTTGGACTCTATGGGTGGAAGGAACCCATAGATGAACATCTAACATACCTGAGTTAATTAATTTAGGAGGATTGATGGCAAGATTTCTTGAGATTTGATCTTGTATTTAAGAGCTAGGGTTTTAATGGAGAGAAATTTGGGGAACAATGAGCATATTGTGCTTAATTTCTAGAATAATCTTCTATTAACAAGATTTGGGGGATTGATGAAATACAAGATTACCCTTGGTATTTAAAATCCCACAACTAGAACACTAATTAAGGCCTTATTGCAACACGGTGAGTAGGTCATTGTGATACCCACCGCGACACGGTAGAATCGCAGTGACTCTCTAGATCGTGGTAATTATTGTTTTGGGGTTCACCGCGATAAGGTGCAACTGAGGCGACTCTCTAAAAATTAAAAAATAATAAAAATGGCCTTCATCTCGATGAAATGACATGCTCATCGCGATACTCACCACGAAGTGGCCTAATCACAGTGAGCTGCTATTTTGCCAATTTGAATGTGGTACAATCTCAGTTTAAAAATACCTAAATAAGATATTTCCAACTTCTATGCATTATAAGTAAATACTAAGGGTTGGACCGAGCTAGAATTATTTGAGGTATTACAACATCTCCCCCTTGGGAACCTTTGTCCGGAAATGAGACTAGTGAAGCTGAGATGCTGAAAACTGAGGCTATATCTATCATGCAAACTGAAAGAATGACTTAACTGATATATAAATGCAAAAATTATCGAATGAATGGCTATATAAAGATGAAAATTGTAGTGAAAAGAGATAATCTGGGGAAACTAGTTGCGTTGAACTGAATTTGCAGCGAAAAGATGAGGGTACTTGGTTCACAATCTGTTTTTGCTTCCCAAGTTGCTCTCTCAATGGAATGATTTCACCAAAGAACTTTGACCAAGGGAACTTCTTTGTTCCTTAGTCTATGAACTTGATGATTAAGAATTTCGACTAGAACTTCCTCAAAGGAAAGGCTATTCATGACATCCACATTTTCTAAGTAGACAACTACCGCTGGGTCACCAATACACTTTTTCAACAAAGACACATGGAACACTGGGTGCACTGAAGCTAAATCTGAAAGAAATTAAAACTCTTACACTACCTTTTTGAAATGGCTAAGAATTGTAAAAGGAAAGACATATCGAGGACTATGTTTCCCTTTCGTGTCGATGCTCTTCACTTCTTTCATGGGAGAGATTTTCAAGTACACAAAATCACTTACCTCAAACAAGAAATCCTTTCTTCTCACATCTGCATATGATTTCTGTCGGCTCTGGGCTGCCCTAAGCATTTCTCTAACCAACTAAACTTTCTCGAATGTATCAAACACTAAGTCAGGCCGTACTTCTGTGGCCTCACCCACTTTAAACAAACCAATCAAATATCTACATCTCCTACCATAAATAACCTCAAATAGAGCCATCTGAATACTGAAATGATAGATGTTATAATATGCAAACTCACGGGAAAATGGTTATCCCAACTACTTTTAGAATCAATAATGCAGGCTCTTAACATGTCTTTCAGAGTCAAAATGGTCCATGGTGCTAGACAATCTATCTGAGGGTGGAAGGATGTACTAACGTGGACTTGGGTTTTGACGTATTTTTTGAATGCCTTCAAAAAGTAAGAGGTAAACTGGGTACCTCTATTTGTGATGATAGATAAGGGAACACCATGCAACCTAACCAAGTCTCTGAGATAGAGTTTTGCATAGTCCTGGGCCCAATAAGAAGTATGGACTGGAAAGAAATGAGCTGATTTGGTCATCCTATCTACGATAACCCAAATAGAATTATGCTAATAATGGGTCCGAGGCAAACCTATCAGAAAGTCCATGTTCACTTCCTCCCACTTCCAAGTGGGAATACTTAACTCCTACATGGACCTACTAGGTTTCTTGTGCTCAATCTTAACCTGCTTGCATGTAGAGCACTTAGCTACTAACTCTGGAATGTCCCTCTTCATCCCACTCCACCAATAGATATCCTGCAAAACACTGTACATCTTATTGTCCCCTAGATGAATAGAGTAGTGTGCAACATCTGTTCTGCAAGAATTCATTAGTTCAAATCATCTACACCAGGCATACGTAGTCGACCCTGACAATGCAGCATACCATCTCCCCCTTGGGAGAAAACCTCCACTTTCTAATCTCTGACTGATTCTTTCAACTTTACTACACTGGGATCTCTATCCCGTTTTTCCTTCACTTCGAAAACTAGGGATAATCCTAAACTACTCTGCACTTATACACTGCCTTCTGCTGAGTAAACTAAGTGAACACTTAGTCAAGCAAGCTGATGAACTTCCTAAGCTATATTCTTCTTACCATCCTCAACATGAGAAACACTACCTATAAACAATCTACTGAGAGCGTCAGCCACTACATTGGTCTTTACTGGATAATAAAGAATACTCATGTCATCGTCTTTCAATAACTCTAACCATCTTCACCGACGTAAATTCAAAATCTTTTTGGGAGACCGCATACTGCAAACTCTTGTGATATGCGAACACATCAACATGCACCCATACAAGTAATGCCTCTAAATCTTTAAGACAAATACTATAGCTCCTAACTCGAGATCATGAGTAGGATAATTCTTCTTATATGGCTTAATTTGTCTTGAGGTATACGCTATAACCTTACCTCTCTGCATGAGGACATAACCAAAACCTACTCTAGATGCATCACAGTAAACAACAAATGCATCCAAATTTATGACTATATCATTTTTCCATCATGAAACAGTGCCATATTAGGTAGTGATGAGCTGCACCACAAGAGAAAATGGCATTTGTGAAATTCTAGTAAAGGTCCGCGATAGTCGCGCGTCGCGTAAAACTTTTAGGTCGCAAATAAAGTAGCAATGCGATGGCTCTGCATCGCGCCATCTCCCAATTTCCCATTTGTTAAATTTAAGTGACTTGAGGTGATAGCGCCGCGTCGTGCCAGGGGTCCATGTCAGTAAATTTTCACCAATTTTAAAAGACGTGTCTAGGGTTAAAAGGGTCAGTTTCCCACCATTATTTAAACCCAATAACATGTGATTTAGCCATTTTTTACCCAAAATATACTAGTTTCTCTTAAATGTCTCCCAAGAACAAACTAGGGTTTCAATTTCAACAAAATCTCTCCATCAATCTTTGTAAAATTTAGAACGAAGGTATGTGTTGTATTTATTTATGGATTCCTTTCATCAATAAAGCTCAATAACCCTATTTTAAATTATGAATCATGATTATTTTGTTGTGGCTTGCTCAAGTTATGTGATGGTTATTGTTTGATTCCCATGTTGGGATCCTTATGTGAAATTATGAAAACTACATTAGCATATAAATTTAAATCATTGAATTTGGTGGTTTATGATTTGTAAAATTTGATGATTTCACTTATACCTTAATTTGTACATGTAAGGTGTTTGATAAAATGCCTAAACGGATAGAAATTATGCACTATAACTAAATTGTGACCCAAATGACAATTATGCTTTAACCTTATGTTGAAAATGACTTCCATGTTATTCTTATGTATTGAAACTGCTTGTGGGATTTCTCATGAGTTAGCCTTATGAAATTAATCTATGTATACATGCTATCTTATTCACATTCCAAGCTATGATAATCAAATGCTCATGAAATATCTCCAACTATTATATTATGGATTGTTGATGTTTGTCATGTATTCAATAATGTCATGCCTTGTCAATAATGTCATGCCTTGTCAGTCATAGGGTACTTATACCCAAAAAATGTAGCTCTGTTCCTAGAATTAGTGTCATGTTTTCATGATATCCTCAATAAATCTAGGGTCCATATAACCCAGTCAGTCATGTGACTCAGGAAATCTCAGTAATTTAGTAATCTCAATAGTATTCCATCAGCTAACGAAACTCTATGAATTAAGTCTAGACTAGTCCAGTTCAGTTAATCATGTTCAGTGTCTATTCAGATGAGAGTAGGAATTAGCATCGAGTGAACTCGAGGATTGGTACTCACCTATTATATGAGGGTATGATTCTGAGAAGAAATCCTTGTGTTCCAGAACTATGTAGCCAGCGTAGGTTAAGACATCACAGCCTGTTATATGAGGGTAGATAAGGTGGCTTAACCTAATATATGAGGGTTCCCAGTATTCTCACTAGAGTTACCTGTTATATAAGAGTTACTCACAGATTGTCCTTTCCAGTGGCACGGTATTGACACCGTTCTAATTGATGTTATAGATTGGAACCCAAATCATCCATAATGGCGTATTATGGGCATGTCGTTTCGATGAATACTTCCCACAATTTCTATTACAGAATCAGGACTGTCAGATATATTTATTTAGTCTCAATAATAGAACTCAGATAGTTTTATAGAATTCAGAGATGTCAGATATAGTAAACTTAGAATAGTGTGAAACTCATCTAATTCCATCAGAAACTAGACTGTCAGATACAGTCGCTCAGTATCAGTTATTTTAGTTATACAGTTATTAGTATCTCAAGTTATCAGTACTCAGACTCAGTAATCATGTTATCAAGACCCTAGTTACAGTTATTATGTATTCATGCATGTATTTTCATGTTTAGATTACTCAGTTAGTTAGTATAGATCATACATGTAAACCTTTTGCATTCAGCCTACCTCATATGCATACCAGTACATTCAAAGTACTGACGTATTTATGCTAGTTTATCTTATACCATAGGTTCAGAAGCACGAGCTCTGGAGCATCAGTAGTATTTCAGTATTTGCAGTCATAGTTAGCTGTGAGTCCTCATTTTTCGAGGACATGATCATTTCTTTGTTATCTCATTAATTAGTTTATTAGTTCGAGTTAGTTGGGGACACGTCCTATCATCTCCTTATTCATACATTTATGTTTTATAGGCTTTTCAGACTAAAGTATGTTTAGACAATTTTGTTTTGGGCATTTATACCCAATCCCAGATGTTATATTTTATTGGATATTATGTTACTGTTTGAACCTTATGGCCTTTCAGTTTATATTGCTATATTATACAGTATATCATGTAGTATACAAACACACATATCAGTCATGGGTTAGTTTATAGTCCTTCAGATTCATGAGCACCGTGTAGCATTTTGGGTACCAAATTCAGTTTATTTCATATATGTCGACCAAGTGTTTGTAAAAATTCTTTAAAAAGATGGGGTAAAAATAAAATAATGGGGTAGACAAAAAATGGTGTAAATTGGTTGCTGAAGATTGGTTTTAAATGTATAATGTAGTGTATTAAAGTTCTTAGAGAGGTGATTCACTATTCCTAAATAGTTCCTACCCATCCCTTAGCCTACATTATAAATCAGAAAAGTCTTAATTGATCCTAAGATTTACATTCAACTATTAGTGGAGCATTATAGTAAGGGAAATCCTATGGCGCATTATAGTAAGGGAATCCTATGGCTCATTATGTGTAACTTGTAAATTCTTTGTGAGTGTGAGCGTAGTTTGAATCTTGTACCCATTATGCTATAAATAGTATTATTGTGAGTGATTATGGGTAACTCTCTTATTATGTGGGCAAATGGTTAATTAATGTGGGTGATTTGTATGATTCAATAGATTGAATGATAAGCATGATTTTTCCACTTAGATGAGTCTATTCTTGAGGCTAGGATGTTTTGGCGTAGTGTTCACGAGCTATCAATTGTGTAAATAACGTGTTTTGTGTAGAAACTTGCATTCCATGTAGCCATTGTAGTTTTAGATTAAGTTTCTTGCATTTACTAGAAGCAAAGCTTCACCTCATATTTTTATGCCAAGAGTAGAGAGTTGTTTGAGGACGAACAAGGATTTAAGTGTGGGTGATGATGTGAGGTGGTTTTATACACTTTTGTATCATTATTCTAGCTAATTTCTCCTTGTTTTGAGAGAAATTCGTGTGCTTAATGTGTTCATATTGATATAAATAAGAATTTAAGTGTCCAAGTGTGTATTTACAATGTCCAAACTATTTTTCAAACAAGTTTGTATTTAATTGTCATTTAGAGTTCAACCCGGAAAACTAGTTTTACTAGCTTTAGCAAGTTGTCTGTCTAGTGGGTTTCGGTGGATTCTAATGTGTTTAATTTAATCCAAATATTTTAAATGTTTAATTATGAGATGAATAGCTTGTTTGGAATGTGCAAAGTTCAATTTGATTGAGTCGAGTCGAAATAATAAATGGAAGATCATTGCGAATTTGTCTTATCTTTGATTTTGTTTTGATTTGTTGTTGAGAATATCGTGTTGTTTTAATCTTGAATATGTGGTGTATGATATTATAGGAGGTTTGGTGAACTAAATTCGGTAATATATTAATGATAAAAGGCTCAAAATTCATTGAAAATACACCACAAAAGACATGGACAAAGAATAAGACATTCCACACTTAACCTGATTTTTGAACGTAAATTCCAATGAGACCACACAAAGTCAACACATCGCGTTGATGTGCCCAACTCATTGAGCAATGCATTGCGTTGATAATTCCCGCACAGCAATTTAAAGTAGCGCCAACACAATTAGGACTTGTCCTATTTCAAGTCAAAATGTGCACATATCTCAAAGGGCATTGGTTATTATATAAAAAAAGGAATGGCCCCACTTGATGTTGTCTAATTCATCACAAAGTGGGATGATTATTATATAATATATATATACACAAACAGCTGGAAAACATGGAGGTGAACAATCTTGGACAAATTTCAATTTTTGGTCACAGCTTAGACACGTTACTGTATGCTGAAGCACTCTTTTGACGAAAAGCGGAGGCTGCTACACGGTTAATTAGGTTTTAATTATTTTATTTAGTCTTTAATTTTTTATGTCATATATTCAATTATCTGGACCGTGATTATGAATATTAGCGGCTAAAAACCCTACTATTGTTTTGGATTAATTTCGATTAATTTTTCTTATCATATTTGGTTGTTTGTTTATTCATGTATTAATTATTTTAAGGATTAGTGACCCTTAGAATACATATATTGTTAACCTTTTGATCTCAGAGGAGGGAATAGGGAGATAGAACATGGGAATAAACAAAGTTTGGGGTTTTATTCTTTGTATAAAATAGAGAATTATACTTAATGTCTAGGACAAGGATGTACTTAGATGCCCTACTTGATTCAAATATAGAATGATATCTTTAATTAACTTAATTGGATTATTACATCCCTGTTCAATGATGTAGTTGTAATATCCATATTAGGTAAAAGATTAGAGGCTGGGAAACCATGATCATGCAATTAACCCAACGAATCAACAACATAGATAAGCAAGTTAATGAATCAATTTCAATAACATAGTTTGATTGTTCGAAATGCTATAACCCTGGAATTTTCTTCATTGATTGTCCCAAGACTTTTATTTTTACACTTTACATATTTTATTTTTAATTTACAAATTTACAAACTCTCTTCTTGTTTATTTTTTCCAAATTAGTTAGACTAGAATTATATAGGTGGCGAATGCAAGTCCCTGAGAGATTGATACTTAGGCTTCCTTGAAGCGACTATATTACTTGATAAGACCATGTACACTTGAGTGTGAGCTTGGATGCTGTCATGAAGCTTCCGTGGTCTAATGCTTGTGAGAATAGTTTTTAGGGGATGAAAAGTAGACTCATTGTTGCTCCAATTTTTAATATACTAAAGGGTAAAGATGGGCGTATGGTTTACTGTAGGATGGTTGGTCTTGGTTATGTGTTAGTAAGTCATGGTAAGATTATAGCATATGCCTTCAGACAATTCAAACGTCATTAGAAGAATTACTTGATTCATGATCTTGGCTAAGTGGCACTTGTTTTTGCCTTGAAGATTTAAAGAGATTATGTTTGTAAGGTTCATGTAGTTATGTTAATGGATCACAAGAGCCTTTAGTAAATATTTAGTTAGAAGGATCTTGATCTTTTTTAGACGAGATGATCAAAGTTGTTAACGGGCTAGATATGAGTGTTGTGTATTATCCAAGTAAAGAAAATGTTATGTTTGGTTATCTTAGTAGGTTATCTATTGGAAATGTTCCACACATAGAGGATGAGAACAAATAGTTTGTTAGCTAGTTCCATGAGTTTATTAGATTGAGAGTTCAGTTGGTTGATTTAGGGGAGGAAGTATGTTTGTTTAGAATAGTTTAGAATCTTCTTTGATACACAAGATGAATAAAAAGCAAGATATTGATCCTTTATATTTTTCATAAGCTGAAAGAAATTATCCAAGGTTAGAAAGTTAAGATTTTGTCCTAAAAGGGAGACTATGTTCATGATTATCACGGAAGACTTTGCATACAAGATGTCGATGACTTGAGATAGAAGATGCTAACATAACTAACATTTCTTAATATTTTATTCACACTAATTCTACTATGATGTATTTTGATCTACTGAAAGTGTATTTGTAGAAGGGAATGAAGAAGAATATTGCAAAATTTATGGCTAAGTGTCAAAATTGCCAGCGAATTAAGGTTGAACTCTAAAAATGTAGAGTATTGAATTAGGAAATTACTATTTATTCTTAGAAGTGGGAAGTTGTTAACATGGGCTTCGTTATAGGGTTTCCTCGTACTCACAAATAGCATAATATTATTTGGGTTGTTTTGGACCGAATGACTAAGTCAACCTATTTTTGGCCAGTTAACACTTTGGATGTAGATAAGAGTTATACTAGATTCTACCTAAACAAGTTTGTGAAATTGCATAGAAATACTCAATTTACATCTCAGTACTAGAAAATATTTTAGAAGGGTCTTGGTAACCAAGTTCATCATAACACAATTTTACTTCCACAAATAGATGATCGGGCATAGTGGACTCTTCGTAACTTAGAGGATATGTTGAGAACTTGTGTGATTCATTTCAAGGGTCATTGGGATGATAACTTGCCTTTTATTGAGTTTTATCATAATAATAGTTATTACTCTAGTATTTGGATTGAGTTGCTTATTGTACTTTATAGTAAGAGGTTTAGATATCATATTTTTTTGTTTGAGGTTAGTGAAGCTACCTTAATAGGGGCTAATTCAGATCATGAGTCTATGGAGTATGTTCAGTTATAAAAGAGAGGATGAAAATAGCTTAGAGCTGTCAAAAGTCATATGAAGATATGAATAGAAGAGAACTGGAGTTAGTTGTTAGTGACTTGGTTAACTTTAAGGTTTCACCCATGAAATGGGTGAATAGATTTGGTAAGAAAGGAAAACTTAGTCTCTACTATGTTGGTCATTCTAGGATTACAAGTCACTTTGGCAATGTGACCTATGAATTAGATTTTCTCAAATACTTAGTATTAGTCCATCTAGTTTATCATGTATCTTTGATGAAGATGTGGATTGGTGAACCAACTTCAGTCATATCTTTAGATAGTGTGGGTGTAAAAGATAGAAGATCTTATAAAGTGGTCCCAGTTGATATTCTTGAACGTTAGATTTATAAGGATGAGGAATAAGAAAGTCGCTTTAGTGATGATTCTTTAGAGGAATTATGTGGTTGAGGGAGCTATTTAGGAAGAAAAAGCAGATATAATGCACAAGTACCCCTATCTTTTCTCTTCAAATAAAGTTTATCTTGAGGTAACAGTTTTCTCTTTATAACACTTCTCAGTATCATGTCACTTAGTTACTCTAATGTTGTAGAATATTTTCATGAGTTAATTCTCTCAGAAACTCATTATTTGAATTACAGCAAGTCCCCAATCCTTTCAGCTTAGTTATTTTTAATTCAGGATTAATTATCAGAAATGGAAGATAATTTAACACCCTAAAAATCCAAAAATAAGACTAGAATAAGACTTATAGTTTATTTATAAACAAACTTAATGATTTTATAGATTTAGAACTATTAGATATAAGAATTAAGGTCATATGTAACTCCTAGCTCAATGTTGAGATTAAATTTTCCTTACTGATTGAATTCTTGTATAAAATTCTTTGAGATTCAACTTTAACCAAGAATAAATCATAGATTATGTGGATTTTTGAATCTCAACAACCATGAAATGACATTTTTTGTCTTCTTTCCAATGTATCTAATTTCTTGTTAATCCAATTTTGAATTAAGGAGTTATGGCCATTTTAGTGAAGAAGTATCCAGTTGTGAGAAACCATGTCCACTCCAATGACTGTTGATATAACCACCAATTGTTGGTGGCGTACGTCTGTACGAAACATTCCAAAATCTCTGAAGGTAGATAAAAATACCTCTTAGGCATGAGTGGGACCAATGATCATTAGTAGAACCAATGACAGTTGGTGGTAATCATGGTCAAAAGGTAGACATGACTTGGAAATCCAATGACCAACCAAGGAACGATCATTAGAGGATCTAAAGATTATGGCTTGGCTTGTCAAATGGAGTCCTACATGAAATAAAAACTCCATATCAACCTACAACCCAACCAATATTCATTGGTCGATAAACAACCACTGAAAGGTTCATCTATCACGGTACTTTGAATTTTTAGTTACATTTTATGAGGGGTATTCTAGTATTTTATGATTATTTAAACTCCTAAACTATGCCGTTTAAGTTATCGTAAGGATTAGTATTAGTCTAAACTACCCTAAATAACTTATCCCTGAGAATACAATGGACACTTAGAAAATTTTAGACTAACATATGATTATTTTCTCTCCAAGGTAAGAACTATAGTTCATCATCAATGGGTTTACACCTCTAAGTATGTGTTATTTCTTCAATGGGTTCCCCTTATCCAATTTATTCCCTAGGTAAACTCAATCTTTTAGTTAATTTATTCCTCAATTAATGATATCCATGAAAAGTATGAATTTTTTATGTGTCTATTTATTTGCATGAATAAGTCATGAATACATATTGTCAGATAAAATTTAGTGCTTTTATATATATATATATATAACTCATGCTCTCGTTTAAATTATGGATAATTTAAGAATTTTGTACTTGTGTTGCTTAAAATCAGATATTATTCAGATGTTAGAAATATTCATATGTAGTTGTAATCATCACAGATGGTGGGTTATGAACACCTAATGACCTAGTGCTTCATGCATTTGAATTTGAATGTTCAGTCCTTTAGTTTCTCATATTTTATGAAGCTTTTAAATAAATTTTCTACTATTCAGTCTTAGATATTAAAAATATGAACATGTCAGTTGTTCAATATAATTTAGTTGGGAGTAGTACATAGCATCAAATGGAGCCATGGATAAAGGATCATCCTCCATTTGGATTTGACCTTTAGTATAAGGTCCTATGTCCCAAAACTATGGCTCCACCACAGGTTCTCAAGGGTTTACCCTCAGACCAGGCTAGATACCTTAGTCTTTATGGGTGATAGTTTAGTGGATCTATATCATTCAATGTGCATACCCTTGGTAAGATATAGAGTACTCATCTAGATAGGTTTATATGCTAGGGCTCATTTAGCTCAGATAGGGTATGTTATTTAGTAGAATCCTCGATAGTTTGGACTCAGATATTGCATGACCTTCTACCATATGAAAGCCTCTAAACATGATGTTTTTTTGGAATTGGTCCCCAACCAACTTTGACCAACAGAATAGCAGGAAGTATAAATACTGGGATGAATAATTAATAAAGTAACTAGTCCTCGACTGATAAGGACTCACCAATATTGCATATGATTGGCATAGAATTGAACTAATTATAGTTGGGTACAGAGCATCTGAAGCTATGTTAAATAACAATATAGCCAAAAAGAGAGTATGTGATCTGTACTTTGAATATATTGGTATATGAGAGGGGAAACGAATTGAGATACATATATATACTGAACATGTATGCATGAACATGAAAGTAAAGTGCTAGACCAAGTATAGACATATATTGTGTATCTGAATAATTGAAGGACTGAATACCAAACACTTGGTCATACAAACCAAAATTGAACATAATCTATATACTGAACTATAACTATTGGAGCTAACATTAATCGACTTGCCCTAATCTGAGATAATCAGGGTCCATCATGTGACCTCAATTGGAAATATGCTAGTTCTTTGCTAATGGTATGAATATTGGCTGGCGTAGATCTACAAAACTGATGTCCTAAAAGACTAGGGTGTCAGTCTTCTACTAGTGGGTGACACCTCCTAACCTATGCTAGCAACATAGTTCTTGAACTTAGGGGCTTCTACTAAAGGTTTTATCCTCAACAGGTGGGTGATCCTTCATCCCTATGTTTACTCGGTGCTAATTCCTACTACCGACTGAACTAACACTAATGTTGATAAAATACTTAACAGGAATGATACTAAAAAATGGTCAACATTATAATACTCTGAATTTAATGATATAAGCATGCTCTAGTTGACTTGAAGATGAAATCTATAACAGGCATGAATATATAGGTATTGGTTGTTCATAACTCTCTAGCATAGACTAATGCAATGGAATGTGATAAGGAATAAAATGACTATGGTATAGAAAATCATAAAGAGTACGCAGTTTTTCAATAACTGATCATGTTATGGGCAAGTAACATTATCAACAATATGGAAACACAATTATCAAGAAGAAGAATATTTTCATGGTTCATGAACACAATAACTAAGATATAGTTAATAAATCTCATATTTGATTTGGAACTCAATAAAAAGCAAAAAAAGTTTGTACTTGTAAATTAAGGAAGTTCTTGGGACTCAGTGGGAGTAAGGGATCCATTGATTAAATCCCACATACCTGAGAATAGAGGCTTTGGTGAAACCCTTAAAGTTGATCTTGTTCATGGAAAACCCTAGCTTGCATTTGAGGGAAAAGATAATTGTTTTATTTTTCTAAGAGAATTGATTTGTGATGTTACGAGAGGTTAGTATAATATTTACCCTTGATAACTGATGTTTTGGAAGGGTAAACAACATGTTTTTGTGTAATGCCCCGAGAGTACACCATGCGCGTCACACGGTGCTTACAGTCTTGAGGGACCACATGCTAACCCATAAGCTGGTACTTGCTATGAGCACTGGATAATAACATAATAAATGAGAAAGAACAACTTATTATCCATAAGGTTTTATCAACTGAATCAGTATTGAAACATGCATCTGAAGAAACCAAATATTTAAATCTGATAAAAAATAGATAAACTGAATAAGTAACAGACATGTCTGAAAGCCTCAAAACTTAACTGAATAGGAGTTAATGGGACAGGACTCAACTAACTCCAACTAAATACTAAACAAAAAGAATGAAACAAAATAATTTATCCTCAAAATATGAGGACTTACCACTACTACTGCTATAAGCCTGAGAAGTCTAAGTGAGATCCGGGAACTGAGCGTCCAAACCTATGATATTATACGTCATAGTGCAAAAAAAATTATGCGATCAGTACTTTGAATCTACTGGTATGCTAATTGTGGTGGGCTAATATGCATGGTTTCATGAATAAGGATAAAGAATCATCTTAATATGTATGTATACAGAAGGTATTGAACAGAATGAATGAAATCTGGAGTTACTAAGAATATGTGAAATTTGTTAATGCTGAGGATGTATGACCAAATATGTAATATTTACAGAATAAAATCTGTAAACTGAAATAACTGAAATAACTAAGATCTATAAGATTTGGTCAAACAACATTAAGACTGAGTGTCTGAACTAATTATTGGTCTTGAAATGTAGCTAAGACTATGGGAGGAATTATTTAACCGACGTGCCCCGATCTGAGCTAATTGTAGTCCAAACTATAACCCCAGTTGGAATGATGTTAGTACCATGCCATGGGTACTAACGCTGGCTATGTTGATCCACTAAACTGGTATACTATATGGTCCCGAAGGACTAAGGGTGTCAAGCCTGATCTGATGGGTGACTTCTCATATCCTACACTGGCTATGTAGTTCTGTAGTATAGGGATCGCTACTAATGAACCTACCTCTCTGACGGGGAAGCCTTCATCCCTGCACTCGTTTGGTGATAAGTCCTACTCCCAACTGAATGACACTTGATGCTAAACGGTTCTGAGTTTAACTGACTGATCTAGTAATGCTGATAATATATTCAGAAGTAATCCTGGAGATACGGAGATGAGATTAAGTAAACAACTATGGTTTTCAGATATTTAATACCTCTAGGACTCAAAAGTAAAAATAGTTAACATGATACTTAAGCTTAAAGGGCATAACATGAAAGCCTCTATCAAATCATCACTCTTGTAGGCATTTTATCAAACAGTTGTAGTTCATAGTATAATCAAATCATGGGAATGTTTTGGGACTTATTGTAATAGCATGAATTCAACATGAATAGCACTAAATCATGATTTAATTAAATGAATGACAACATTAAAACGTGGAGAATTGAATAACAACAATAATTTCATTTATAGATGGTGTAAAATCATAGTACATGGAGATTCCTAGGTGAAATCATAATCTAAAATTAAAATAACTTGAAAGGATCATAATTTTAGCAATTTAAATTGGATACTTGGACTCTATAGGGGGAAGGAACCTATGGATGAACATCTAACAAACCAGGATTAGTGAATTTGGGAGGTTTGATGGTTAGATTTCATGAGATTTGATTTTGTATTTGATAGCTAGGGTATTAATGGAGAGAAATTTGGAGAACAATGAGCATATTTTGCTTAATTTCAAGAATAATCTTCTATTTACATGATTAGGGGGATTGATGAAATACAAGATTTCCCTTTGGATTTAAAATCCCACAACTAGAACGTTGATTAAGGCCTTATTGCAAAGCGGTGAGTAGGTCATAGGGATACCCACTGAAATGTGGTAGAATCGTGGTGACTCTCTGGACCGTGACAATTATTATTTAGGGGTTCACCGCGATGCGGTGCAACTGCGGTGACACTCTAGAAATTGAAAAATACCAAAATGGCCTTCGTCTCGATGTGATGACATGATCATCATGATAATCACCGCGAGGTGGCCTAATCGTGATGAGCTACTATTTTGCCAATTCTAATGCGGTCCAATCCCCATTCGAAAATACCTAAACAATCTATTTTCCAGCTTTTATGTGTTACAAGTACATACTAAGGGTTGGAATGAGCTAGAAATGTTCAGGGTATTACAATATCTCCCCCATGGGAACATTCGTCCGCGAATGAGACTAATGAAGCTGAGATGCTGAAAACTGAGGCTATAGCTTGCATGCATACCTGACAGCATGACTTAACTAATATATAAACGCAAGAATTATTGAATGAATGGCTATATAAAGCTGAAACTTTGAGTGAAAAGAGATAATCTGGGGAAACTAGTTGGCATGAACTTAATCTGCAGCAAAAAGATGAGGGTACTTGGTTCGCATATCAGATTTTTACTCCCAAGTTGCTCCCTCAACGGATTGATACCACCAAATAAATTTAACCAAGGAAACTTCTTTGTTCCTTAGTCTACGAACTTGACAATTAAGAATTTTAACTAGAACTTCCTCATAGGAAAGGCTATTCTGGACATGCACATTTTCTAAGGGGACAACTACCGCTGAGTCACCAATACACTTTTTCAACAATGAAACATGGAACAATGGGTGCACTGAAGCTAAATTTGAAGGCAGTTAAAGCTCTTACACTACCTTTTCAAAACGGCTAAGATTTTTCAAAGGAACGATATATCGAGGAATATGTTTTCCTTTTGTGCTGAACCTCTACACTTCCTTCATATGAGAGATTTTCTAGTTCACAAAATCGCCGACCTCAAAATAAAAATCCTTTCTCCTCATATTTACTTATGATTTATGTCAGCTCTGGGCTGCCCTAAGACTTACTCTGATAAACTAAAATTTCTCAAATGCATCAAACACTAAGTTAGGCCCTACTACTGCAGACTCACCAACTTCAAACAAACCAATCGGAGATCTACATCTCCAACAATAAAGAGCCTCAAACGGATCCATCTAAATACTGTAATGATAGATATTAATATATGCGAATTCAATCAAGAACAAGCGGTCATCCCAACTAACTTTAAAATCAA
The DNA here is from genome assembly GCF_002878395.1 of Capsicum annuum. Lineage (NCBI taxonomy): Eukaryota > Viridiplantae > Streptophyta > Magnoliopsida > Solanales > Solanaceae > Capsicum > Capsicum annuum. The sequence goes on along the minus strand of NW_025840529.1, from coordinate 450,240 downwards.
TAGCGCAGACTATTAACATGTCTTCCAGAGGTTGAATAGTCCATTCTGCTAGACAATTTGTCTGAGGGTGGAAGGCTATACTGAGGTGGACTTAGGTTTTGAGGCCTTTTTTGAATGCCTTTCTGAAGAAAGAGGAAAACTAGGTACCTCTATCTATGATGATAGATAAGGGAACACCGTGAAACCTAACTAACTCTCTAAGATAGAGTTTAGCATAGTTCTCTGCTGAATAAGATGTATGGACTAGCAAGAAATGATTTGATTTAGCCATCCTATCTACAATAACCTAAATAGAATCATGCTGATGACGGGTACGAGGCAAACCTATCACAAAGTCCATGTTCACCTCCTCCCACCTCCAAGTGGGAATACTGAACTCCTACATGGACCCACTAGGTTTCTTATGCTCAATATTAGACTGTGTGAATGTAGAGCAGTTAACGACTAACTCTGCATTGTCCCTCTTCATCCCACTCCACCAATAGATCTCCCACAAATCACAGTACATCTTAGTGGCCCCTTGATGAATAGAGTAGTGTGCATCATGCTCTTCAGTAAGAATTCATTGCCTCAAATCATCTACACCAGGCACACGTAGTCGACCCTAACAATACAGCATACCATCTTCCCCTTGGGAGAAAACCTCTACTTTCTGATCTCTAACTGATTCTTTCCACTTAACTTGACTAGGATCTCTATCTTATTTTTCCTTCACTTCAAAAACTAGGGATGATTCTAAACTACTCTGCACCCATACACTACCTTCTATTGAGTCAACTAAGTGAACACTTAGTCGGGCAAGCTGATAAACTTCTTAAGCTAAATTCTTTTTACCATCCTTAACATGAGCAACACTACTTATAGAAAATCTACTGAGAGCATCAACCACTACATTCTCCTTCCCTGGATGATAAAGAACACTCATGTCATAGTCTTTCAATAACTCTAACCATCTCTACTGATGCACATTCAAAGCTTTTTGGGAGAATGCATACTGCAAACTCTTGTGATCTGTGAACACATCAACATGCACCCATACAAGTAATGCCTCTAAATCTTTAAGAAAAATACTACTGCTGCTAACTCGAGATCTTGAGCAGGATAATTCTTCTTATAGGGCTTAAGTTGTCCAGAGGTATAGGCTATAACCTTATTTCTCTACATAAGGACACTACCCAAACCTACTCTTGATGCATCACAGTGACCAATAAACCCATCCAAACCATCGGGCAAAGTAAGAACTAGGGCTAAGGTAAGTCGAGTCTTCAACTCCTAAAAACTTTTTTCATAGGAATCTGACCGTTGAAACTTGACTTTCTTCTTAGTCAATCTGGACATAGAGGATGCAATAGAAGAAAATCCTTCAACAAACCAACGGTAATAGCCAGCTAAACCCAAGAAACTCCTGATGTCTAAAGGAGAAATGAGTTTGGGATAGTTTCTCACCACTTTAGTATTTTGAGGATCAACTCTAATGCCATCACAAAAAATAATATGGCCACAGAAAGTTATTGATATTAGCTAGAATTCATAATTACTAAATTTAGCAAACAACTGATGAGCTCTAAGAGTTTGTAACACTATTCTGAGATGGTCTACATGGTCATTTTCACTACGGGAGTAAACAAAAATGTCATCAATGAAGACTATGATCAACATATCAAAGAACTGCTTAAACACTCGGTTCATCAAGTCCATGAAGGTTGTTGGGGCATTCGTGAGACCAAAAGACATGACTATAAATTTGAAGTGACCATACCGAGTTTGGAAAGCTATTTTTAGAATGTTACATTCCCTGAACCTGAGTTGATGATAGCCTGATTAGAGGTCTATCTTGGAAATGTAGTTGGCACCCTAAAGTTGGTCAAACAAGCCATCAACTCTAGGAAATGGATATTTATTCTTGACTATGACTTTGTTCAACTGATGGTAGTCTATACAAATTCTGAGAGAACCTTCTTTCTTACATATGAATAGAACTAGTGTACCCTACGGGAGACACTGGGTCTTATGAATCCCTTATCTAGGAGATCTTTCAGCTATTATTTTAGTTTTTTGAGTTTAGCTGGAGCTATTAAGTATGCCAAAATAGATATGGGTTGAGTATCTTAAAGAAGGTCTATTCCAAAGTTGATTTCCCTTCCTGGAGGAACTGTGGGAAGATCTTCAGGGAACACTTTGGGAATTCCCTAACTACTGAAACTGACTCAAGGGTTGGAGTTTCTGAATTAGAGTCTTTGACTCAAACAAGATAGTAAATAAATCCTTGGATATAATCATTCTCACTTTAAGGTACAAAAAAAACTAACCCCTATGAGTTGTAGTACTACCCCTCCATTCAAGGGATGGTTCATTTGGGAACTAAAAATGAACTATTCTACTTCTACAATCAACTGAGGAATAGCATGAGTGGATCCAATCCATGTTGAGAATGACATCAAAATTTATCATCTCTAACTCTACAAGGTCAACTGAAGTAACTTTCTGAGATATTGTGACCAGATAGTTCTTGTATACCTTCCAGGCTAAAATAGAAACACCTACTGGGGTAGACATTAAAAAGGGCTCTGCTAGAGTTTCAGGAATGACTCCAAAGTTGATATCTACATATGGAGTTACAAAAGAAAGAGAAGCTCAAGGGTCTAGTAAAGAATAAACATGTAAGTAAAAGACCTGTAACATACCAGTAACTATGTCAAGAGAATTCTCCTAATCTTGGCAGGACGGAAGAGCATATAATCTATTCAGACGCTGACCACTGGTAGCACTGGAAGCGGCACCCTGCTGAGTTGGGTGATCAAATGGAAATGACGACTTATTGGACTGGCCCTGTTGGCGCAAATTCCTACCTTTCTGAGCAACTACCCGACACTCCCAAATCTGATGGCTTGGCTTGCCACACCCAGAACATACATCACTGGCCGCTCTACACTTTCCCTGATATTTCTACTATATTTCTGAAATAGAGGGTTCGTACGAGCACTGTTAACACTGCCTTAGGACTTAGAGCCTACTGCCCTATCCAATTATCATTTTTGAATTTGGGTATTAGGGCACTAGATAAAAAGAGTACTGGGGCTGAAGACCTCTGATAGAATTGGAGGCGGTTACCACCTTCTTACCTTGGCTGACTAAAATTAAAACTACCTATTTTAGCCCTCTTGTTCCCTCTCTCTGTTTCTTTAATCTTCTTCTTCTCTATCTATTGAGCATGGACCATCAGCCTAGACAAGTTTATCTCCCTAATTAGCATTACAGTCCTATACTCCTTAACCACATTATCAGGCACTCCAGACACAGTTCTTACAGTCCCAAAGGACCATAATCTAACCCATAAGCTGGTAACTGCTGTGAGGAATGAATAATAACATAATAAATATAGAAGAACAACTAATTAGCCATATGGTTTTATCAACTGAATCGGTATTGAAACATGAATCTAAAGAAAATAACTATTTGAATATGATTTGATGGGACAGGCCCTAACTTACTCCAACTAACTACTAAACTAAAAGCATGAAACAAAATAATCCATCATTAAAATATGAGGACTCACCACTACTACTGCCGTGAGGTTGAGAAATCTAAGAGCGATCCCTGAACTGGGTGTCCGAACCTATGATGTTATACTTCATAGTGCAAAATAAAAGAATACGATCAGTACTTTGAATGTACTCGTATGCTAAATAAGGTAGGCTAATATGCACGAATTCATTAACATAGATAAAGAATCATCTGAATATATATATATAACATAGGATATTGAATAGAATGCATGAAATCTGGAGTTACTAAGAATATGTGAAATTTGTAAATACTCAGGATGTATGACCGAATATGTAACATGAATTGAATAAAATCAGTAAACTAAAATACTGAAATAACTAAAATAACTCATATCTATAAGCTTTGGTTAAAAAATATTAAGACTACGTATCTAAACTGATTATTAGACTTGAACTATAGTTGAGACTCTGGGAGGTATCATCTAACTATCATGCCCCAATCTAAGCTAATCGGGGTCCAACCTATAACCCCAGTTGGAAGAGTGTTAGTACCCAGCCATGGGTACTAATACTGGCTAAGAGAATCCACTAAACTGGTATACTGTATGGTCCTGAAGTACTAAGGTGTCAAGCCTAATCTAACGGGTGATGCCTGTGAGATAGTCAAGCTTAAATTGATGGGTGACTTATCATATCCTATGTTGGCTACGTAGTTCTGGAATATTGGTATTTTTACTAACAATCCTGCTTATCTAATGGTGAAGCGGTCATCCCTACACTCGTTCGTTACTAAGTCCTTCTCCAAACTGAATGTCACTTCATACTAAACTGTTACCAGTTTACTTGACTAATCTAGTAATGTTCATAATATATTGTGAAGTTATCCTGAAGATACAGAGACGAGACTAAGTAAACAACTATGGTTTTTGGGTATTCAATACCACCAGGACTTAAAAGCCAAAGTAGTTCACATGATATTTAAGCTTAAAGGACATAACATGCAACCCTCTATCAAATCTTCACTCTTATAGGCATTTTATCAAACATTTATAGTTCATAGTTTATTCAAATCATGGTAACGTTATGAGACTTATAGTAATAGCATGAGTTCAACATGAAAATCACTAAATCATGATTTAATCCGATAGATGACAATATTAAAATGTGGAGAATTGAATAACAATAATATTTTTATTTATACATGGTGTAAAATCGTAGTTCATAGAGATTCATGGGTGAAATCATAATCTAAAATCAAAATAACTTGAAAGGATCATAATTTTTATAATTTAAATCAGATACTTGGTCTCCATGGGCAGAAGGAACCCATGGATGAAGATCTAACATACATAGGTTAATGAATTTGAGAGGATTGGTGGCTAGATTTCTTGAGATTTGATCTTGTATTTAAGAGATAGGGTTTTAATGGGGGCAAATTTGATGAAAAATGAGCATATTTCTCTCAATTTAAAGATTAATCTTCTATTTACATGATTTGGGAGCTTGATGAAAGATAAGATTGCCAATGTGATTTAAAATACCACAACTAGAACTCTAATTAAGGCCTCACCGCGATACGGTGAGTGGTTCATTACGATATCCACCGCAATGCGGTGAAATTACAGTGACTCTCTGGATCATGACAATTATTATTTTAGGGTTCACCACGACACGGTGCAACCGCCGCTAACCCTCTAGAAATTGACAAATGTCGAAATGTCCTTCATTGTGATGTGATGATATGATCATAGTGATACTCACCGCAATGTAGCCTAATCATTGTGAGCTACTATTTTGCCAATTCAAATGTGGTCTAATCCCAATTTGAAAATCCCAAAACAATTTATTTTCCAGGTTCTAAGTGTTACAAGTACGTACTAAGGGTTGGACTGAGCTAGTAATATTTAGGGTATAACATTTTAGGTTAAGGAGGGGTGGAAACTACCAAAAAGACCTTATTAAAAACATGAAAGATTTCTATTCCCAATCATTATGACTAACCTCGACTAACCTCATGACTCCTTCCGACTGGTCATGAGTTATTAGGTGGAGTCGTAGTCTGAGGCTTGGTTCTTTGATCCTTCACTGGTCAGGCTACGGTTCCATGTAATAAATCATAATTTTTGACTACAAGTCATGTAATGGACTCATAACCAATGGAACGAATTCTTGGTTGAACACTATTGTGTCTATGAATCCCTCCTAATAACTCGTAATGTTTCATTATGAATCATAAAGTGGAGTTTTGTTCACGGGGATGAAACTTAATGTTTTTTATATTTTGACTATTAATACTCATAACAACTTTTAACATCTAATTATGGGTTGTCACATGAGTCGTAGTCACTAGCAAATGACCGACACTTAAAGAAAAAATTTCATAACCATTTGTCACAATATCAGATCGAGGCAAGACTTGAATTGTTGGTAATAAAACTTAGTGGCCTATATTTTTAAGGGTTTAGAGCTTGAAAATTTAGGGTATTACAAAAATTTTAGCATCTAGCTCACAGTTAGCACACTCCCATATCACCTCTGTAGTAGAGTTTGATAAGTTCTCATCATTGGAGGACTAGTTTTCAGTATTTTACCTTTTTTATTATTTTAATTAAATACTATTATAATGAGTTGGGGACTTATCCCAACAACTCATCTGATTAAAAGCTTTTAGAAAAATAGATAATAGAATTTTAGAATTATGTTCATGCCTTCAGATTACTATTATAATATTTATAGGTTATCATCTACTTAGTATTCATAATATTTATATAGTATTCTAACTATTTTGTCAGGCTATATTTAGCTTTAGGTTAGTTGTGACTCTAAGCATCATTACTATATTAGGGAATAGTCTCGGGTCATGACACTCATTTATGATTCATTTTCATGGTATTGATCTTACTATGAAACATAGATTTCTGTGCGAAAGAAAATGAACCATTTTATAAGACGCTTTATTTGAGGGAAGATCCCCCAAGTTTTATTAATGAAATTTTGATTAGTATATAGGTTTCAAACTACCCCATCTGTCCTCTCTTTGAAGTCTAGGCTCAATGGTGTATACAAGGTGAACATTTAAGCATTGCATACATAACATATTAGTGTATTGCCCTACCTTTTATATCCTTTGTGTTAATGATAATGTGAATTGGACTTCTTTATATTTTGTGTTGATATCCTTATGTTGTTTTTCATATTTAACTATTATACTATTTGAAGTTGTATTGCTTGAGTTATTGGGACCTTACTATCTGCAGGAAAGATGTGACATTTCTATTCTTAGTTTAATTGCTTCGTTATGTAATTAGATTGGTCAACCTTTGATGCCTACTAAGTATAAGTTGATAGTACTCACTCCTGCTTTTTTTACCCTCCTTGTATAGATCCTAGTTCAAGTGACAATCCGCAGCTCATGATCCATGCAACTTTTGGATCTATCTGAGTCGTGGTTAATCCCCATTTAGAACTTGTTCCCAACTTTATGTACATTTTCTTTTCTTCACTTTATTTTGTAGATAGACATTTGTATATTCATACTTTATGATAGTTGTAAAGTTTCTCTTACACATGACACAAGATTATTAGGGATTTAAGATGTATTATCTAGATATATGTCTTTGTAATCGTATTAGCTTTACATTATCTAAAAATCTTGTGTTTTTCTTTATTAATTATATTCTTTCTAATATATATCAACTTTTGGAGTTTGGCTTATCTAACAAGGTAGGGTTAGGGTAGGTGCCATCATGACCTAAGATTTTGGGTCATGACAAAAATATAGCTAATAAAGGAAAGGGCCACATGGACACTCTTTCTCAATTCTAAGGATAACTCCATTGATGCATTTTCTACCTTTGTGAAACTATTACAAGAAAATTGTATAGTAAAATTGTGAACATCTAGTTTTATAGTGGCACAAAAATTGTAAAATGAAATCAAGAGCATTAGTTTTCATCATGGCACAAAAATTAAAAGACAAAATTCTTGAATTATTAGACTGAACATGGAATATTCCACAATTCCTCTATTCTTAGAACCTCTCAAAAAAATGGTTGTTGAATGAAAGAGGCAAAAATCATGTAAATACTCAGAGGTCTTCCAAGGAGTTTTGGGTAGAGGCATTTAATACAATTAGTTATCTTATTAACATATGTATGATTTTATCAATGCTGAAAAACTCCCAATGAATTACTTAAAGTTGGAATCTAATTTCTCATATCTCAAGGCTTTTAGATGCAAATTCTTGGTCAATAATAATGGAAAAGAGGCCCTATTTATGTTTGATGCCAATAGTGATGTGGAAATTTTTCTTAGGTGTTCCTTACATAGCATTTGTAGTCCATATGAAATTCATTTTCCATGATTTGAATTACAAAAACTGCATTTCAAAATGGATATCTGAAATATTTTTTATATGTTAATCAACCACTATATTTTGAGAGTCAAGAGTTTAATAAACTCGTGTGTATAGTAGATAAAGTCATGTATGGATTCAAATAGACTCTAGGGGCTTGGTATGACATAGTGTCAGAGTTACAACTTGATCAAAACTATTCTCGTGGGAAAACTGACTAGAACCTATATTTTTACAAGTAACACCCTAGGCATATTTGTAACACTATATGAAAGCTTTATTGATATTACCACTATTTTATTCATGAAAAGCCAACACAGTCATTGAGAAAGTTGAAACTAAAACCTAGTTCAGATCTCCATTTCTATCTTAGGAACGTGATTCATTGGTAGTGCATACATATGTACAACCATCACATTGTTAGATATTGTACTTTGTTGAACTTGGTTTATGCCTCTCATCATTTTCCCCTCTTTCTCCATTGGGTAAAAAAGCTTCTTGTGTAGGCCCTATTATCCCAGTCATGTCAGATTTGAAATTGTTGAAAACTTCTATTAGTAATAGTTATACCATTCTTTAAACTATTCCACATTAAATAAAATTAAATTTTTCCACAAAACATAGGTACCCCTACCCCATTGTCATCACTTATGTCCCCTTTCTATTACTAGCTCTACAACACAAGATTTTTTGCCCTCCTCACTCAAAACCAATCCTCTCACTATGAATCCTTCTTCTACCATTAATATCCTCTCTCTAATCTTAGAAAACTCAAACCTTATACTTTTCAACTATTCTAACAATGATGAATCTCTACCTTCCCTTCTATAATCCCTTGCTCTAATTGATATGCTAATCCTTGATGTTCCTTCTTTTAAAACTCAGAAGGAATGAACTTTAACCCCACAAATTTCTTCTCCATCCTATCTTCTACCGTTACATTACACATATTCATCCTCTTCAATTCCTAAGTGGTAAAGTTTCTCTCTTTTATGCCTACTTCTACGAACCATATCATCAACCCATGACCCAACTAGAGGAATAACCATCTTTATGTGTCCTGGAGTTACGACACTTTTGATTCTTAAAATAGGTGAATTTTTCTAGTTTATAGGAACATTTCTATTGATACGATGTGCTTTTCTGGTATATTCTGGTTTAACATATTTGAAGAATCAAATTATAAAAAATAGGACTCTAAGGCTTCAGAAAAACCACTCAATTACCATTGGATCTAGCAATAGTCATCCTTTATAGTTGTTGGATAAAATAGAGAAGCTAAAATATGAAGAAGATCAGAAAAGAATATCCCACAATCATTGGAAGAAACATTGGCCTTATCCTAAAGGTCATGGAAAGATGATTCCGCAAAGTGAAAATACAATATGGAAACAACAAAAGGAAATGATTTTCATTGGAAATGACGAGCTCATTATAAGCATTATTTCAAAAGATATCTACAAGTTATCAAAAGGTATCCACCAAACAACAATCACAATAAGCAATCATGGTGTCAACCAACGATCGAACTATGCTTCATTCGAGGAACAAACTCTATAAATCCTATTATGTTAAGGATAGGTTTATTTTATGTCTATAAATACTCCTAATAGGTTTATTGTTTTAGTTTATAGACTTTTCATACTTTGAGGCATATTATTGTCCATGCAAGTACAAACATCAGTTTTTAGGGTTATTCATAATTGAGTTTATAGGTGTTCATATTATTCTTTATAAGTGAATGATTATTCTTTCTCTTCAGAATTATTATATTTTTATAAGAACGAATAGCTAAACACCACAACTAGTGTTGTAAAAATCATGATAGATTAACAAAGTATTTTTCATAGTATAAAGTGGTTTATATAGTATTTTTACGCATGTATTGTTGTTCTTTTTGATTTCATTGCTTTTTTAATGGGCCTCCTTCTTAGAACTCACCTTATATTTTTGCTGGTTAGAAGGGTAAGTAATGAATGGGAAAAAAGAATATACAATAGAGACTTGGAGCTGTCAACCTTTAATTAATAGCTTGTTTCTATAATTTTGGAAAGATGATATGGGATCCAAGATAGGGGTTAGTAGTGCAAAACTCAGGAGAAGAGAAAACTAACTTGAGGTGAACATAACCTATCGATTGTAGATACCAAGAACCTTAGGAAATCAATATCATGAATAACATATGGAGTTATGGAGTTGTGCGGAACATAGTCCTAGTACCTCTCTCTTATTGATTTTAAACTAAATAAAATCAACAAGTTTTACTATTTGATGTTAGAAATCCAAAACCACCTTTATAGTAAATTACTTATTTATTTCTTAGATAGTGACATTGATCAAAATTATGACCCACTCCTTATGGGATCAACCCCAGCCTATTTGGGTTCTATATTTGATCAACGACCACTTTATAACTAGGTGTAATTTAGGCTACACAAAAATTTGGCACCATTGCTAAGGAATATGGTTATGGAGTTGATTGATTGTGTTTTTATAATTTTTTTTTATTAATTTTTTTTGTTCCTAAGGCACACACCGATGCATGCCCAACACTTGGAGTCAAGGAAATCCACTAATTACCTTTTATTATAAAATTAAAAGGACAAAGAGAGCTAGAATAAAAATGGTTAATGATAGACTCATAACTAGGGTGTTGTAAACCAACCAGTACATCCCCAAATACTTTAGTATACTGTAGAATAGACCACTAGCCGCATGATCAATGAAGATATTTCAAGTCCAGAAATTGATACTGTAATGACCCTTCAAATCATTTTCATCATTTTTATTCTTTTTTGGGTTTAGCGTTTTCATATAGATGTCCCAAGTTACTTAAGACTTGTTGGGAATAACAGTTTAGATACCCAGTAGCTCATTTAGTTTTGGGAGATTTCTTTATTTTAGAGGTTTTGATGTTAAGGAATGAGTCTTGGGCCAAAAGCTTAGGTACATGGCCTTATATTCCATTTTTAATAATCTAATCACTTACAGATCTTTCGGGTCTTGAGCCTTTTGAATTCATTTTTGAGTATGGGGTGGAATTTGGTAAAAATGGCTTTTAGAGGTGTAGGACCCATTTTAAAACAAAATTACCCTAGTTAGAAATTTTGATGGCATTGTTGAGTCGAAAAAATCAAATTAGGTATGGAAACATGGTTTATTTATGAGCATGGGATTCTGAGCCAATTTCGAGCACTCAATTAAAGTTTATTGGGACTTGTTGAAATTAGTTAGAACCAAGTATCTGCTATAATCACTTAAGCGACTAAGGAAATTAAGGCTGAAACTACTACGAGGATAACATCTACAATTCATCTGGGTATAGATACTGGAGTAGGGGAAGAGATGTTGATCGAATGATAAAGGATGAATATAAAGACATAAGTTGCCTATATCTCCCTTCTGGAAGCTACGATACTAATTTGAGAAATTTTAGATTGGAAGACATGCTTGCTAAATTATTGAAAGGGGTAGAGAAGACTAATGATTTCCTCAAGGAGATTAAAGTAGATATTTAGAGAATTTGTCAAAAAGTCAAGTCATATGCTACTGCTATCAAGTAGTGTGAGCAACAATTTTTTCAGATTTCAGTCACAATAAATCATCACCAAAAGGGTACACTTTCGGGCAACACTATCTAAAATATGAAAAATATTGGTCATTGTTTGGCAAGTACTACTAGGAGTGATAAGATGACAATCAATCCATATATAACCATGGTTGCTGAGAATGATATTGAACCAATGATTATGGACGATGAGAAAGTAGCAAAATCTAAGAATCTAGTTGATGATAAAAAGGCGTTTGAAAGTCCATCTAAAGTTAGTTGTCCCAGGGTGAATAGAACATTGGTAGTTATGAGCCTCACAGATTATCAACTTAACTAAACCTTCTACACTCAAAACACAAATGTGATCATCAAATCTCAAAATGCCCTCAAAATATAAGGTAGCCCTTCTGGCTCAACTCTCCAAACCTAATCTCGAATGCTTGCAGCCCACCATTCTAAAAATGATGACTACAAATCACCTCCAACAAGATGGATCTAGCGTCAACACTAGAATGAATCCCCTTTAGGTCTAGAATAATAGGTCGAACAATCATGTTTGATAAGGTCTAGATGTCCATGGCTAATGGTCACTTAAAATTGAAATAAAGGCTAACATACCCATATTCACTACCTTTTGGTTCAAGGTGTATACTACCATATTTTCTTTGCCTAAATGGTATAGAATAGAGAGATTGTAGTGCTTCAACACCTCAATACTGTTGTGTTTTATCAAATTAATCTCCCTTTGGGTCATAATATACTTAAGACTGTTATGTTTAGTTAATATCTTATAGCAAACACCAAGCAAGTAATGCCTTTAAATCTTAAGTGCAAAAGCTACCACTGCCAACTCTACGTCATGAGTGGGTAAGGTAATCTTGTTCACCTTTAACTATTTAGAGAATATGCAATAAATCGGCACACAATATTAGAACACACAAAAAGCTAACACCAAAAGCATTATAATATATAGTAAACCCTCCACCATTAACTGGAAGGGCTAGAATAGGAGATAAAGTGAGCTAGTCATTGAGCTTAAGAAATCTTTCCTCACAACCATAGAACCACCAAAAACAGAACCTCTTTCCTCGTCAATCTGGTAAATATGTGACAGTGGAAAATAAGTGAATGAACTTCTTGTAGTAGATAACCAACCTAATATAACTGCAAACCATAGATGTAGGCCTATCCTAATTATAAATGGCTCAATCTCCACCGAGTCTACCATAATCTCCTCCTTGGAGACCACATGCCCCAATAATTCCACTGAATCAAGCTAGAATTTTTACTCTTAGAATTTAGGTTAAAGTTAATGATCTCTTAAAGAATAGAGCATAGTCCTCAAATGTTTCTTGTGCTTTTTTCGATTCCTTGAATAGACAAGGATGTCATCAATAAACACTATTATGAAGAAATCTAAATTAATCTTGAAACGGTGGTTCATCAGGTCCTAAAGGGTTTCTTAAAGATTATTCCACCCGAATACTCAACTAATGGGAGCCAAACCTCAAATCAATCTTAGAAAACATGACTGCAACAAAAAGTTTATCAAATAAAGCACCTATATAAGGCATATGGTACATATTATTCACTACCACCTTATTCAGTAGCCTATAATAAGTATAAATAGCATAGAACCATTATTATTCTTCAGAAATAGTATAAGAGCACCCTAAGACAGTACACTCGGCTGAATAAAAACCTCACTTAGAAGATTCTAAACCTAAATATTTAGCTATATTAGATCAGTAGAAGCCATAGAAATATCTTAGATGTCTAGATCAAGGTAAATAGCAAACTCTATATCATAATTAGGAGGAAGTATAGGTTATCCATTATAAAAGACATTTAGGAACTCATAGACTATAGGAAAAGATTCAAGAAAAGGACTATTAGTACTGACATCACTAACATAAGCCAAAAAAGATATAACACCCTTTGATTATAGTTTCTTAGCCTAATATAAGAAGTATTCCCATTGGTGTACGACTATAAGAACCCTTACTCATCATTATGAGGTATTCTAGTCATTTCTAAGGTAATAGTCTTAGCAAAGGATTCCGAGACCGCATGATGGATAGATATTAAGTCTAAGCTAGAATTATATTAAAATCGATCATGTCTAGCACAATAAGGTCAGGTTTAGTGTCATACTCTCGAATTGTCATAATACATACTTTATATACCTAATCCACTACTAAAGTATCACCCAAAGGAGTATCTATATGTAAGGTCACAAATAGTTTCTCAAAAAAAAACCCCAACTACAGTGCATATTAAGAAGAAATATATGAATATAGGTGCCTGGATCAAATAAAGTAGAAGTTGGTTGATGGCATAATAATATCCTATTTTTTATAACAACATCCGAAGCCTTAGACTCCATTCTACCAGGAATAGCATATGATTAACCCTGTCTATATTTAGATTGGATGCCTATCCAACCACCTATCAACCTACTTGAGTACCTCCTATAGAAACCTGGAGACAACCCTTACAACCCTATGCACCACCCCTTTATAAAGGAAAAACACTCTATATAAATGGCTTAATCATGAAACATCGGGGACACTCTATAGAAAAAACGCATATAATACCACAATCATAATGTGCCTTGAGCACTCTTCTCTATCAAGAAGGACTATTTAATTCAAAATAGACACTTCAGCTTTAAGACTTTATTTGAACATCCCTCAGAGACTAACAACTTCTCTACCTTCTAACATTATTATAACCAAGTTGACCCCTATCTAAAATCTGAAGCACTGCCTAAATGGGTCGACTAGACATACACTGATATTTATAAGGCTAATGCTGGGGTATCTAAGTGAAGGAAAGAATCAATGCTTACCTTCATTAAAGGAGTAAAAAAGAGAACCTAGAAGGGATGGTGTACTTGTCTTCTTTGGAAAGGGGAGCCTTTAAATAATGATGATGGGAAGTTAAACTTGAATGTCAATCTAACTTGTTTTGTCCAAAAAATTATGGGGCCATTTCCTTGGAGAAACTTGACCAAAGGGAAAATCTCTTCCACACTAGGTAAAAATATAAGGGATGATATAATCTGTGATTATAGATATGCAAAGTTTCACTAATATAGTAAGTAAATCCTTCGTGGACCAATTACAATTTCCAATAATTAAACATTCAAACCCATACAAACAATAAGGTCTTAATGAGAGTAGTGATATGTAGTTCCTCAAATAAGCAAACATCTAATTTAGTATGGGTAAGTACCTTGAGGAGATCGTTAGTGATGTGGAACCTATATTGGCTTGCCATGTATTATTAGAAGATTATGTCAACTTAATAGAGACATTATTCACCACAAGCAATCCAATAATTACTCTATTATTCTTGATAGTCATCTCAATCTATATTAAGTTAGTGAGGACTATCGGGCCATAATGTAGCTTTAGGAGACAAAAAGGGTGGGAGAAGTGAGGAGTGAATAGAAAGGCTCTACAAATGTTCAAAAGGAATGTAATAGTTTCGCTAATATTTTGATAGAAAAGCCAACCAAATGTCTCAATGATGTAGATGAGGAACACTTTCTAGTATGACCAGTTAACTCAGATATTTTATTGCCTGCTAACCAAGATACAAAAAATTTGTATAGTATTATTTCTTCTCTTTTGCAGGATTATGAGGATTTATTTCTAGAGAAGGTGAATTAATGATTACCACCACTAAGGGAGATAGAGCGCTTATTGATTTTACCTTGGAGTCATAAATTACCAACCAGTGGGCCCATTAAAGTAATTTTGAAGAAACCAAGGCTCCACAAAAGAAAGTGGAAGAGCTCCTTAAGAATAGTTTAGTTAGAAAGAGCCATAATGTATAAGTCATGCTAGCCATTCTTTTTCCTAGAATAGATAGCAAATGGAGGATATTTATGGATTTTAGGGCCTTTAATCAGATTTCTATAGAGTATAGACATCATATCCCTATTCTTGATGACATGTCGGATGATCTATATGGCTCAAGTGTATTTTCAAAGACTTATATTCGAAGTGGAAACCTGGTGATGAATAAAAGATAGACTTTAAAGAAAAGTTAGGGTTATATGAATGTCTTTTCATGTCATTAGGTTTGAATAATTCCTTAACCATATTTATAAGGTTGATGACTCATATCTTGAGATAGTTCATCAACAAATTTATGGTAGTGTATTTTGATGACATCCTTGTGTATAGCAAGACAATTAAGGATTATGTGGTTTATTTAAAAAAATATTTGATTTCTTATTATAAGAATGGTTGATTTCTAGTCTCAAAAAGTGTTTGTTTTGTGAGGAAAGGTAGTATTGTTAGAGTTTATAGTTTGTGCAGTTTGTATAGAGGTTGATAAAGAAAAGGTGGAGTCAATTAAATCTTGTCCAACGCCAACAAGTGCAACTGAGGTATGAAGTTTCCATGGCAATTATAGAAAAA
This sequence comes from Capsicum annuum, assembly GCF_002878395.1. Taxonomy (NCBI): domain Eukaryota; kingdom Viridiplantae; phylum Streptophyta; class Magnoliopsida; order Solanales; family Solanaceae; genus Capsicum; species Capsicum annuum. Next base: position 434,397 of record NW_025840529.1, on the reverse strand, counting down.
AAAAGGTTTAGTACTACTGTGTTTCCTTTGACCAAGCTAATAAAGAAGAATATTCCCTTTTTATGGAAACAATAATAAGTTAAGTCCTTTCAATCTCTTTAAAGGTAATGTTGAGTTCTTCACCCTTTCCCCAACTACCCAATTTTGATAAGGCATGTAAGGTTTAATATGATTCTTTGGAGGTTGGCATAGGTGAAGTAATGATTCAAGAAGGTAAGACCTTGGCTTACTTAGGGAAAATATAAAATATGCTTATACTTAAGTTATCAATCAACGATAAAGAGTTGTATGCTCTTTTGTGAGGGTTGGATATTTAGAAACACTACTTATGGCATAAGGAGTTTATAATAAGGAAAGGGTAAGTGTCTTTAAATCATCTCAAGGGGCAACTTAACTTGAACAAAAGAAATGCAAAATGGGTTTAATTTATGAGACTTTTCCCTATGTTGACAACTATAAACAAGGAAGAAGAATATGGTAGGAGGTGTATTATCAAGATAATTTGTGTTGGTTAACACCTTGGATTCTAGGATGATGGGTTTTGAAAGTTTATAGAATTCTATTGTATAGAATCTAACATAAAAGAGACTTTTGGTGAATTGGTCAAAGGAAATGGATTTAGGGTATCAATTAGTAGATAGGTTTTTTTCAAGAATGATTGGGTGTGTTTGAACAAGAGTTCATGAAGGGAGTTTTTCACCAAGGAAAAGATATGTATAGTGGTGGAATGAGGGGTCACTTTGGGGTACCAAGACACTTGATATCCTAATGGAGAAATTCTATTGGTGTAAGATGAGCTTGATATCGAAAAGCTATGTGTACAATGCCTAGACTACAAGCAAGAAAAATCTATGACTCAACCTAAGGTGATCCTTTGGATTCGAGTATGAATCTTTTTCAAATAAGAGAGGATAATACTAGCATTGTTGACACGTACCCATCAAGCCATTTTATTCTTAGCCAATCTTATCCACTTAGAGATTTCAAACTATGTTCATACAAAGGGAGGCATTTAAAGTACTTAATCTATAAAAAAAATGATCGACAATGAAAGGGAGGTTCGATTAAGAGAAGAGAAGGAGAACCAAGTATCCTATGGCCCTAGGGGTTTGGTCCATCGCCGCTCACTTTGGTGATGATAGATATGGGCAAGAAATGTTTTATAATGAAAGGGACAAGTTCGATAATGGGTGATATAGTTCAATGATAGAAAGATCCAATAAGGCAATAGAAAGGCCATTCAGTGATCTAGAATGTCTATTAGAACATTTTCAAGGCAAGTCACTTTTGAGGTTTAAATGTAAAGGTCAACACTACAAATAGTAGGCTAATTTATTTCATCTATTAGTTTTGATGAATATTGAATTTCTTAGTAGCTTAATAGTTGATAATCTAGACTTTAGATTAAGTATTGGGTTCAATTACAATTGATAGTAGAGTAATTACGGTAGTCCTAAATTGCTTGTATAACTTTTTCATTAATAAATCATTAATTTATCATTTTGGTGATTTATCTTGGTTTCATGTTTCTTTAGTTATGGATATATTTTTTGGTTGATCAAATATAATTGGGAGTTTTGGTTGAGAGTCACTTTGTAATTCTCTGAGACTACCCCATGGACATCACATGGTGCTTATAACCAAAAGTGATGCATAGCTAACCCATGATACTTGCATAACTCGTGAGAAAATGAATATGTTACATAAATCTGAAAGAAAGAAGCGGAAGTAATGTCTTTGCTAAATATATTCAATACAAGACTGTTCAAAACATACTTTGGTTATACAAAACAAAATAGAAAATAAATACCTCAACTTTGAATGACCGTATATGAATCCTCTAGTAATACTGAATATAAGAATTCGGGGCAAGACCCCCCAGCTATCCCTAATCACTACCACATAATTAAAAAAATGCTAGTAAAACTATAGTTGAATTGAGTCCTCGAATTAAAAGACGTCATCACCTGCTGACTGGAATATGCAAAGCTGTCTAATTATGATGTGTGAGCTATAGTTGGTACTACATTATGACATAATATAGCACACATACATATATATGGGTCAGTACTTTTGGAATGTACTGAGTATGTGGGTGTGAATGCCTAAGTAAAACAATAACTGAATATTCATATAAACTTTCAATGATGCATGCTAAGTTTAAATCACTCACCTTGAACTTGAATAAAACAAAAGACTGCAATATCATAAACATGAGTAATTAAGCATAAGAATAAACTTTGTGAGCTATACCATCTAAAGCTTTACTTTTTATTTTTTTCTTTCTTTTAGGAGGTTCTTCTAACCGACACAAACCATGTGAGCTACAGTGAAGTCCAACGTCTTACTCACATTGGGGAGAGCTATTCTACCCCATCAATTAAAATAAAACCTTAGCTTAAGTGATTACTATATTTAACTTTATCCATATTGGGAAAGCTTAACCTATATTGGATCATAGTTTCTAGAAATTAAGGATACGCTCATCCGTATTTCCTTCTCAGTTCTAAAAACTACTCCCCTGTTACTTATATGCTTATACTTTAGGAAGTCCACCTTAAAATAGCATAAGGGTTAGTACACTAGAAACCAATTATGCATCTCTCTGCTTTAATCATAATTAAGATAAACCATTGTTGATTTCAAGTCTTGTCATTGAATCAAAATACAAAACTGTTCTTGTAAACTTAGTGCTTAAACTTAAGCCTTAAGTCTTATACTTTCTTTCATAGAGCTTGTATTAAAATATCATGCTTCAAACTCAATTGGGAATTTTTAATCAATGTTTCAAATCAAACACATGGCATTCAAATCATAATGGAAAATCTTTCACTCAAGATATAGTTAGAAAAGAACAAGTATGCACTTTAATACATCAATCACGTAATAATTTGATAGACTCAAAACAAGATAACTTGGGTATGAACCCTTAATGTAAATTATATAACTAAAACTTTTATATAACTTGGGTATGAACCTTAATTATAAGTCATACAACTTAAAATTTTAAACAAGTTTTGGGCATAAGGAAGGAAGAATATCATTATTTATAAACTCCACATACCTCAATAGCTAGTTTCTTGAAGATTGCTTGATCTTGGAACCTTGAACTCTTGGATTCATGGGGAAAGGAAGCTTGAATTTTGTTCTTGGGAAGGGCAAGTGTTTTAAGTTATTAATTTTGAAGGAAAGGGGAAAATAATGTCCCAAATCATGTTTTGGATGACGGGTTGAGAAAAAAGACCAAATTTTAGAAGTTGGAATGGTGAGTGAGTAGGCCTCTTGGCGTGACCTCTATTCCCAAGGAACAACCTTCACAATGTGAACCCCATTCTTAGGGAATAACCCTTACGACGCAGTCCTATCATAGAGGCTTATTGTTTCTCATAAATATGGTCATAACTTTTTGCTTGGGTATCGTATTAAGGGAAAATTAGTATTGTTAGAAAGATAATTAAATTATCTATAATTTGGTGGTTATTTAGATGAAAAATTCATCATATGTCAAAATATATACACATTCAAAGTCAACCATTTGAGAATCGAATACCAAAAGTTGGCTGAATCAAAGGATCATAGCTCAACCTTTCTCTAAGTGATTCCTATAAAAAATTTTCGCCAAATAAGAAATCTTAACACTAGGATAATGTTCTTGGCACATGTATTCAGATACAAACAATGGTATTAGCATTTACACACGTAGGAACGATGGCGCAATGTCTAGCCCAAAAGTGCAGGGTGTTACATTATCTCCCCTTTGGGATTTTTCATCCTCGAATGATGGGTAGGAACTTGTTAAAGCCTTATAAGTGTGGAATGATAAACACATGACATGTATGGTAATGAAGGATGTTGTTGAGATGAAACATTATAACTTTATTATGAAACTAATTTCTGAGCTAACTTGACTCTATTGACTATAAGGAGTTGATTCATGCTGAGTGTGTAGAGTTAACTTGAAATGGTCATGATATGATCTTACATATAGAACTGTGAAGGAATAACTGATACAATAGATTTTCAAAAGTTACTAAGGATGGAATAAAGTACTTGACTTCTCATTAGAAATTATCCCTTAACAAAACACGTATAGAAATAAAAATAAAAGGGTTTCATGGCATCACCAAGTATATTACGTAAGAACAAATCACTAGACGACGAGACTGAGAACGTACAAGGGCTATTACACTGTCTCAGGTGGAATACTTGGAAAATTGAGAAGATGCACTAAATACTTATGTACTGAGTCATGACTAAATAGCTGATGTTGAAATATGATCCTTCGTTTAAACTTAATTTGCAACTTACGTATATGCAAAAAACATACCTCATGGAATAGCCATATTATTTAAAATTTGCATAGTAAGACTAGATGAAAAGATGGAAAATCATAGTAGCTTATCTATCTAATTGCTAATCTGAATTGCTGGCTATACGTACTAACACATATTGAAAGTTCATGCTCAACTGGAGTATTTCTTCATCACTCATTGAAGGAAGTTCTAATAGCATTAGGAAGTAAATAATCTTGGGCATGATCTGAAGAAGATATCTGAGTTAGGAATCATAATATGGCTATAACCTTGTAACATGGAACATAGGGATATGAAACATAAGATAGGATAGAATTACTATGCCTTAGGAAAATCAATTGCGAACTTTCAAGATTAGCCACACTTCAAAAACACTTTCTGAACTATATTTTCCCCCTTAAATACTATGCTCATTTGATTCAACTTATATTTCTCACATGTGCATATATTGCCACTCCAGCCGAAGTCTGAGTTTAACTACCTGCTCTCACTATGTTCAAGCCTAACATGAAATTACAAGGTATAACACATAACACCATTGTACTAGTAAAAAAACAAATTCATTACCCCATACGTGTTTCATAGATCTCCTCTCAAGAATAATTCTTCTTACTACTTTACCAACTAAATTCTACCTCTTACTAGGAATTCAATAGCACATAATGCATTTATCCACTTATATACCAACATGAAATTCAAGCCTATCATTATAACCACACATAAACTTCTAGGCAAACAATCCACCAAAGTATCTTTCCCATATTAACAACTTCCATGAACTATCCCTAAGAAGATACATAAAAAAAAATTTCAACTGACCATTACTTAACCATAAGCTTGGCCTCTATCATACTTCAAAATGATAGCCATAGATAAAGCAAGCATACAATAATCTTTTCCCAATAAGAAACATTTACTCTTTCCCATTTAATCAATTAGTCATAAATTTGTTTTCTTCTCCACTATATTAACATTAAGGAGAGGTCATCGAAAGGTTAGAACATGAGGACCTAAAGCATAAAAGAATATTATACATATATTTTACACTTAACTAAGGACATACATGATATAAGCTGAATTTCGCTGGTCATTAAGAGGGCACTATGACTTATGGGAACTGAGCATACTGTAAAGCGTGAGTAGATGAGTCATAAGCTGCATGACCTGAGTTTGGGGTTCATAAATTCATGGAATATAACTTGTAGTGTTGAGTAAACTGGAACTCATTGTACTATCAACTGGAAGCGTACATGATTCTATGGAAATTGCATAAATGTGAGCTACGATCACAGTGTTGACTTGTAAGGCTTCAGTAGATGTTATGATGACTGAAGTATAAAATTTTTTACCTGGATAAGAATGAGTCAGGCATCTTCCTCCCCTACTATTCCTCTAAAAATCATTGGCATCACTACTAAAATTTGAGAACCTAACTTTGTTCCTTGTCCTATCACCCTCCCGCTTTAGCTTTAAGACATTATTATAAGTCTTTGACACCCTTTAATAGCCTCTAAACTGAACTACAACCACTATACTTTAGAGTCAAGGATTTAACAATACACATCAATAATAAATTCGCTCTAAAAGACTACACCTGAAAGTATAAAACCCACTGCTAGTAATTCCTTCTAAGATACAACTCTTAATTTTTTATAGCCCGAATAGTCATCATATAATAACTTAACCACTTACTGACTTAAATTCTTTAGGAGTACTATAATTTGAACTCTTCTTTCTATTAGCTCAATCATCCAAGAATCAAACTTAGATTCTAACACTTAACATAGATATTCCCAACTTTTAATGAACCATACTGACTTCCTTCATAGCCTACTAATATCATATCTCTAAACTTATCTTTTTCCCTAAACCATGAGAATTATAGTTATACCAAAATACTCAATATTAACAACCTATAACTCATAACTTAGATGGAAAGAACATCATATACTACCCTACTAGCCTCATTCGCACTTAGAAACTCAAGGGTACTATCTAAGCATACAAATTTTTAAAACATAGAAATAATACAATCTCATATCACATTAGTCACACCTCTAAATCACACCTACACCATCATACTTAATTTCAAATTAGTTAACATAAATTATTGCATACACTATTTCAAGACTACTAGATCACCTTTCATACAACTTGACTCATGGATACATAATATACTATATTTGGATAACACTATCCCCACTTTACTACAGCTAAACTTCTAGGTTCATACTTCTAACTCAAGGTCACAGGTTGTCATAAGATTCTGAGGGCATATATGACTTTTAATCAATGCTTGATTTTCATAAAAATGAATGAAATTTCACTTAGATTGATGCATAAAGTCACTATTGCATTAATGTTTTAGCCAACATGCAATCCTATAGTTGTCTGTGGGGACTGTTTAAGAAAAATCTATATGTAAGAATTTAATCTTTACTATTTCTGTTACCTCAAAACTAAGGTAGATTAGGAATTAATACATCATGATGATAATCTGTACAATATCCTTAGAGAACATCTCTACAGAAAGATCTGAGATATGAAATAAGGGAAATATTTCCTAAATGCCTTGTAGAATCTCAAAGAAAAGTAAAAATATCTCTGTACCATTTCGCAAGACTCTATTAGACACGACATCATAGACACCCTAGGAAACTTGAACATTGTGCTCTAATATCATTTTTGTAACACCCCAAGACTACCCCTAGATGTAACATCGTAATTAGAACCACAAGTGATCCTAAGCTAACCCATAATACTTACATAACTCGTGAGCAACAAAATGTGTTTCATAAATCATAAAGAATAAAGCAGAAGAAATATCTTGGCTAGATATATTCAATACAAGTCTGTTCAAAACATACTTTTGTTGTATAAAACAAAACTAAAAAAAATAAACCAACTCTGAGTGACTATTTATGAAAAATCTACTAATACAAACTATAGGTAGACGGGACAAGACCCCCAGCTATCCCTAATCAATACGATCGAATAAAAAGAATTCTATAAAACTATGGTTGAATCAAATCCTCAAATCAAAAGAACTCATCACCTGTTGACTAGAATCTTCAAACTGTCTGATTATGATGTGTGGGCTACAATTGGTACCTACATTATGAGACAATGTAACACACAAACATATAAGAGGGTCATTTGAAAGTACTGAGTATGTGTGGGTGAATGCATAAGTAACATAACAACCGAATATTAATATAAACTATCATTGATGCATGCTAAGTGTAAATGACTATTCGTGAACTTGAATAAAACAAAAGACTGCAAGATTATAAACATGAGTAATGAAGCATAAGAATTAACTTTATGATCCATAACACTTACTTTCTAAGAGCTTTACTTTTTATTCTTATCTTTCTTTAGGGAGTTCTTCTAACCGACATAAACTATGAACTACCATAAAGTCCAACATCTTACTTACATTAAGTAGAGTTGTTCTACCCTTTCCGTCATCATAGAAACTTAAGTGGTCACTATACTTAACATCATCCATATTGGGAAATCTTAACCTATGTTGACTCGTAGTTTCTAGGAATTAAGGATACATTCATCCGCATTTCCTTCTTGGAGCTAAATACTACTCTCATGTTACTTATATGCTCATACTTCAAGAAATTACCTTAAAATAACGTAAGGGTCAGTATACTAGAAACTAATTATGCTTTTATTTGCTTTAAATCATAATTAAAATTAACCATTATGGATTTCAATCCTTGCCGTTGAATCAAAACACCAAACTTTTCTTATCAACTTAGTGCTTAAACTTAAGCCTTAAATATTATACTTTCTTTCTTATACCTTGTAATACATGTCATGCTTAAAACTCAATTCTAAATCCTTAATCAATGTTTCATATCAAACTCATGGTATTCAAATCATAATTGCAAATCTGTAAGTAAAACAATAGTTAGATAAGAACAAGTATGCACTTTAATACTTCAATCACATAATAATTTCATATACTCAAAACTAGAGAACTTGGGTATGAACCCTAATCGTAAATCATATAACTTAAACTTCTAAACATATTTTGGTCATAATGATAGAGGAATGTCCTTGTTCATAAACTCCACACACCTCAATAGCTAGTTTCTTGAAGATTGCCTGAACTTGGAAGCTTGAACTCTTGGATTCTTAGGGAATAGGAGCTTAATTTTGTTATTTCGAAGGAGAAGGGTTTCTATTGAGTAAATTTGAGGGAAATTGCCAAATAATGGCCCTATGAATGTCCTAAATCGTGTTTTGAATGACTTGGGTTGAGGGGAAAAGACCCAAGTTCCCCTGACCTTTTAAGAAACTAGAATAGTAAGAGAATAACCCTCATGGTGTCACCTTTATTCCTAGGGAACAACCCTCATGATGCAACTCCCATTCTTGAGAAATAGCCCTCGTGATGCAGCCATATCGTGAAGGCTTACTATTTCTCACGAAAATGGTCATAACTTTTCCCTCGGGTATAAAATTAAGTCAAAATTGGTATCATTAGAAAGCATGGGTATTTAGTTGAAAAATTCCACATATTTCCAAAGTTATATATGTTCAAAGTTGGCCCTTGTAGAATCGAATACCGAAATTTGGCTGAATCAAAAGCTCTTATCTGAACTTTGTTCTAAGTGATTATTATGAACATTTTTCTCCAAATAAGCACTCTTAAAATGTAAATAATTATACAGACACATATATTCAAATACAAACCATGGGATTAGACTTCACATATTTTGGAAGGATGGTTTCATGTCTAGCCCAAAAATATGGGGTGTTATACACTTGCTGCCTATAAACTTAGCCGATCGATTCCAATTTTGCATATCTTTTATTATTTTATTTTATTATTTGATATCAACTACTTCTCATTTGGATCATTATCATTTGGTATTAGATCTTAGGCTAGAGTTTCACTTCTATAAATATCAATCTTATTTTCAAAATTTGAAAATAAAAAAAAATTGAGTTCAAAAATTCAAAAATATTTTTTCTTAAATATTGTGTTTTTTTAGTTTGCAATAATGGAATTGTATTCTCTAGTGTTTAGGGGAATAGAACTGAGTATTTTAATTTCTTTGGAAAAGGTTTTGAACTTCACCATTATTAAGCTTAAAAAGGCTTAAGGTAAATTAGGTTTGGAGGTCTAGGTTGGTGGCAATACCCCTTTCCATTGCTAATGTGCTGGCAATCTACCAAAGTGGTGGCAATATGAGGCTGCCTAGAAACAAAACTTTTAACTTCGGAGATGGGTAGTGCACTTTGGTGATGCACACATGACTTTGGCAACACAATGGTGTACTTTTGCATGATAATAGTGTTCCAAAGGTGTGAACTAATCCTCCAACATCCCTTTCAATATTATAATTCCTTAGTTTAAACTTCTTGATTACTGATCTCTTCTTCTTCTTTAATCAACTTTACAACAGGTACTTGTTCAATTTGTTTGTATAATATGCCTTTAGTCCGTATTTTCTTTTGGTGCTATTCGTTCAAGCTTTTTTTCCTTTATTTACTTTGTGAATCTACTCGGCTCCTACTATTTTGAATTTGAGTTGTCCTTCCTTCAAAGTAACAAGAATTTATTCTATCCACAAGATTGGTGACCTTGAATTGATCGAGTAAGCATGTTGCATAATTAACTGGGGAAGGATTTGTAGAAGGTAAGTTGAGCGTTCTGTATGAGTGACGTAAGGCTTTTTCTACTAATGTTGTTTGCTGGTTTTAAAAGTATGATGTCTCATACCATAGCTTCCACTCTAATTATAGAAAGATCAACTAACATCGTTTAAGTAATCCATGAACTTAGCGGTTCAATATTGGAAGTTAATAAGTCAATAGAAGGTTTATGGAAAGGATGGCATAGATAGATGTTGAGAGGAGAAGGGAAGCACTTCAAGAGCCCTAAATAAGGAATTAATATAGTCATCAGAACAATCACCTATCATTACCTTGGGTTAAACCCTCTAATTATTTAACCCTTCACATAATCAAAGACAAAGCTGTAACAAATAACCCTTCTAACACAAGATAAAATGCCCTAGCTCTAATTCCATAAAACCAACACCAATCATGAGAGAACCAATCCTTTGCAGAAAACTAAGTTCTATAACAAGCCCACCCGAATGTGCCCAATTCATCATTGTACTGATTCTTTATATCACCCCCTTCAGATAACTCACAAATTCCTTATTAAGACTACCATCATCAAAACATTTCCCGTGATAAGTTTAATGGTAAAGATAACCACAATGAGTTTTGGGAGCATGGAGAAAGGGATGGATACTGAGTACTAGGGGAAGAGAATCATCCTCAAGGTAGTATCTGAACCAAGGCTTTAGGGATCAACAATATTGGGGTAGAGGAAATAGGATGAGATATAAAGGAAATAAGATAGAAAATATAAGAAATAGGTTTGGTGAATGGAATGATCATGGTAGGGGTTTGAACACCATTAAGTTCATAATACAAAAGTACAAAGGAATTATTGACCCGAATTAATTTATCGAATAGAAGAGTCAAAGTGAGTAGATCTTTATAGATAACATCTTGGAATCTTTAAAGGCAAACTATAATCTAACTTTATTAAAGGATATAATTCCACTTGGTGGGAATCCAAGTTGATGGAAAGAAAGAGTAACCACAACTACGAGTTTTCTGCTTGGTAATATTTGGTTAGTTTTTTAGTATTTTGGTTTTTGAATAGCATTTACTACAAAGAAGTTCTCAAAAAGAGGTACATGCTAAGGCAAGGTACCAAAAGTTTTGGTGAATTCTAAGATGAATTTGAGAACCTGAGGATAAAATCTAAACTTGTAAAGAAGTTGCAATGCACAATCATAAGTTTCTAGTCCAATCTTATTGATGAAATCTTAAAGATGTTAAATATTAAGAAATATAAGAGAGTATAAATTGATTTTCATGATTCCTCAAAGGTATAAGTGGATTTGAATGACTGGAAACCATAAAGAATAAAACTTGTCAACTAACTTAATCTACAAAATAAAGAATAAGTAGATGAAAACATCCTCTAAGGAGTAATCCAAGGGATAAAACCAAACCACTCTAGTGAAGTTTGACTACAATGTCAAAGAAAAAAGAAAATAGTGAGATTTAACTTCATGAAATGCAATTTTCCTCATCCTTCCATAATTTAATGTTTGAGGATTCAAAGGAGAGGGAATATTGCTACTAAGTATCAATAGGAGAACAATTTGGCCTTTTGAGATAGGAATAGGACCAATGAAAATGAATAAAGTGGTAAGAAAAAGAGAATGAGAGAGAGTATGTAAGGTAGAGAGATCTCCCTCGAAGAGTGAAGAACAAAACCTAGAATGAACGATAAATATTACTTATCTTCGTAGGAAAGGGAACCTTCAAAAAAATATAATTAGGAATTGAATGTTAATATAAATATGCTTGACATGACCTAATTACGGGCCTTGTCATAATGGGAATCCCAAGTCTAACAAGGACAAGGGACCACCCCAATACCTAACCCAATAATCTAATGCATATCCTGGGTCGGGTGATTTATGAACATATAAAAATATATCATTATTACATAATCTAAGACTAAAGGATAGGTGAATATCGGCGACTACCAAATGAGTCCAACCGCCCGATACCCAACCGATATCCTAAACCAAACAATCCATAAACAAAACCATAACCATATGAGTTCCAAAATAATTATATATAATCCCAAAATTATAGAGGATGGAATAAAAAACAATACAGTCACCTGATGTTATCCCCAATACCAATATAAGTACTAACACTAACACCAATACCGACCCTACCCATTCAAACCCATAGTGGTTCTACAAAAGCCTCGAACTAAAAGAATACAAGAATCAAGTTGGGACATGCCCCCAACCATAGCCTAAACCAATATCCATAAATAAACTAAAGTATGAAACAACATCCATGAAATGGAGCATTTCAAAAAGATAAAATCTCACCACTTCAATCAAATAGCTAATCTTTAAATCTGACCACTAAGAAGGAGAAGTGGAATGGATGATTCCTGTGTCGCATGGAGATACATCCTCATGAAGATAGGTTACCAGGTGAACAATAACATAAATTCAGGATAAGGATAAAATAGGCATACATACCATACATATACATATAACCATTTTGGGAAAGGGAACAAAGTATAACATATATTTAAAATCTTAAACTTGGGTATGTGTAGGTTAACCATATTTAACCACCCACGAGCTATATAGGTCCATTGTAACTCTCTGAACGAGCCCTGATGCATGTAGCTACATTAACTGGAGATACGATTAGTGTAGGGGATTCCGAAGTAACCTTTCCCTCTATGATACATATGTGCAGTGTACTTAGAGGATTCCTATACACCTCATAGTATCATATAAGGTCTCTATGACCTACCTCTCGTTTTGGAAAACAAGATTTTGCAATGTTCGTTCATAATTAAAACATAAATCATAAAATGTAATAATTAAAATAAGAAAAAATCATAACCAAGCATTTATAACCAAAACCCCCAAATTATAATTGAAAACCCAAAACCATACAATAATCAAACCATGAAAACATTGTATAAAACCATGCCTTTAGTTGGAACTAACAATGAGGGAAGGTAACATGCCTTAAACCAAGAAGATTATGGAGAAAAACCATAAACACAAGTCCTAAATTAATCCTTAAGATGAAACCTTAGCTTTCCATTCCGAAGAACATTATAGAGGATGGAAGAGTATTTTCCTAAGTTTTAAAGAATAGAATAAGAGGGAAAATAACCTACCAAAGTAGTTAAAAGTAGTGGGTACTTATTAGATTAAGTGGTGAAATTTCCAGATAGTCCTATCCCTCCGATAGAATTTTGGTGCAGTTTAAGTGGGGGCAATTTGGACATTTCTCCACTTAACCTAATAACGCACTACGACTTTTAACTTACTTGGGAGTTTATTTTACCTATCATTATATTCATTAACACTTGGAAAAATACTCTCTAATCCTCTCTAATGTTCTTGGGCAAAGAAAGCTAGGGTTTCTTCTAAAGGATTAATTTGGGACTTGTGTTGGAGGTTTCTCTCCATCATCTTCTTAGTTTAAGGCATGTTATCTTCCATTATTCTTAATTAAAACTAAAGGAATGGTTTTATACAATGTTTTCATTGTTTGATTATTGTATGGTTTTGGGATTTCAAATATGATTTGGGGATTTTGGTTATAAGTGCTTGGTTATGGTTTTCCCATTTCTTAATTATGATTTTATTAGCTTTGTGTTTTAATTGTTATTTTATATTATTTAATGTTGATTTTTTTATAATTGGTTGCATGGGAATGATAATTTGTTAATTGGCTTTGGTATTGGAAATACTATGCCCCCAATATGTTTGATAAAATGTCGATGAGAATGTTTTCACTACATTATTAGATTTTAATAGAAGTTATGCATGTTTAAAACTTGGTAATGGAACCCTAAATGGTTAAATGTATTGGAATAGTCAAAATGAAATGGTTTTGTGTTTAATAATTATTATTGTAGGATACAATGACATCCCCGAAGTAATCATAATAATGCAATACTTGTAAGGTACATCAGAATCCCCTAAGTTAATTGGATAATGTGATCTATGGTTATATGGGAATCCCTTAGTCTCAATAAATATGGCTAAGGATAATACTTTGAGGTTTTATTTGGTATGAGTTCAATGAACGATCACATAAAACTTATGTTTGCCAACATGAGAGGTAGGTCATGGAAACTTTATATGATACTATAAGGTACATGGGTATCCTCTAAGTACACTATACATATATATCGTGGATGGTAAGGGTACCCATGTAGCCCATAGGTGGTTAAGGATTGTTAATCTTCACATACAAAAGTTAGTGGTTTTAAATGCATGCTAAACACGATTCCCTTTCTTGTTATGGTTATATATATATATATATAGTTTGTATGCATATGGATGGTTTACTTGGTTTTAATAAATGATATTATTTTATCCTTATTCGTAGTTTATGCTAGTATTCACCTTTTAACCTGTATTTAGGCTACTATATCCCCATGAGATGCAGGAACCAGTCATTCTCCTCATCTTGCTTAACAATAAGATTTTGAGATCAGTTATTGGATTGAATTAGTGAGCTTCCATTTTTCCAAAAGTCTATATTTCATTGATGTTATTTCATACTTTTATTTATTTATGGATGATGGTTTTTCCTATGATTGGGGGCATGTCCTAACCAGGTATTTGTAGTTTTTTGGTAGAAACCTTTATGGAACCACTATGGGTTAGAATGGGTGGGGTCGGTATTGGTGTTAGCTTTAGTATTGGTATTGGTATTGGGGTTAACACTGATTGACTCTATTATTTTTTGTTAAAACCTCTTTAATTTAGGGATTATATATAACTATTATGGAACTCATTTGGTTATAGTTTGGATTATGGTTATCCCGATTTGGTTATCGATTGGGTATCGTGCGGTCAAACTCATTTGGGTGGTCATGGATAGACACCTATCCCAGAGTCTTGGGTTATGAAATAATGTTATCTTGTAATATATTCAGAATTCATCCAACTCAGGATATGCTCTGGACAGTTGGTTTGTGTATTGGGGTGGTCCTTGATCTTGATATAACGCCCCAAATATGGTACTCGGAATGCTACACTGTGCTCATGACCCTGAAGGACCACAAGCTAACCCAAGATTGATATTTGTACCTGAACACTGCATAATATACTGTATAAATGTGGAAATAAAGACTGTAAGGCCATAAGCTTCAAAACTGATAAAATAATCTCTGAATTATATGGTATCACAATACCAAAACAAAACCTGAAATGAACTGTCTAAACATGATAGTCTAAAATGCCTCTAACTGGCTGAACTATTTGAATAAGGAAATAATGGGACATGTCCCCAACAAACTACAACTACTAAAATAAAATATTTAATGAGATAATAAAGTAATGGTCATGACCTCAAAGGATGAGGACTCACTACTAACTCTGACTGCTGAGACTGGAATGCTACTGATACTCTGGAGCTCATACTTATTAACCTATGGTATAAAATACCATAATGCAAATGCGTCAGTACATTTCAATGTACTAGTAAGCATGTGAGGTCGGCTGAATACTAAAGGGTTCACATGCATGAACTATACAAACTAACTGTATAACATAAATATGAGAATACATGCATGACTATATAATAACTATAACTGAGTTCGTAATAACATGATTACTGAGCCTAAGTATTGGTAACACGAGATACTGATAACTGTATAACTGAAATAACTACTACTAAGTGACTATATCTGATAGTCTAGTTTCTGATGGAACTAGATGAGTTCCAATATATTTTAAGTTGATTGTATCTAACAGTCCTGAATTCTGTAGAACTATCTGAGTTTTATTACTGAGACTGAATGACTATATCTGACAGAACTGATTCTGTACTGAAACTGTGGGAAGTATTCATCTAACTAACATACCCCAAATAAAGCAATATAGGTGAGGTGGGCTCCAATCTTTAACCCTAATTGGAAGGGTGTCAATACCACGCCACTGGTAAGGACAAGCACTGGGTAACCCTCATCTAACAGTGTCCCTAAAAGAGAATGGTGGGACCCTCATCTGACAGTGCTTATCTACCTCATCAAACCTCATATGCTTATGTTGATGTCTCAACATATGTTTGCTACATAGTTCTAGAATGCAAGGATGATTTATAAGAATCACACCCTCATCTGACATTGTGTGTTCCCATCCTTGGGTTCACTAGGTGCTAATTCCTAATCCCATCTAAATAGACACTGAACATGGATTACTAAACTGAACTAGACTGAATTAACTGTGTTCTATTGACTGACAGAATACTACTGAGATTACTGAATTTCTGAAATTACTGAGTTTATGGAGTTTTCCTGAGTCACATGACTGACTAAATTTCTATGAACATGGCTTGACTGAGAGTATCTTGAAAACATGACAATGGCTCAAGGAACACAACTAATTGTTAGGTACAAGTACCCCCAGCACTCGATAGCATGAAACTAACAAAGCATGACTTACTTGAATACATGACCAACATCACAATCCATAATACAATAAGGTGGAAATTTCACGAAGTAGAAGTTCTAACGCACCACAAGGGATACACATATATCTGTAATTCATTGACTAAGGTATTTCATCAAACACATCAACTGTATGAACTTGTACATGAATAAGGATTTTATAATATTATACCAGTATGGCACTTTTCCTTCACATAGACATTTAATCAAACACATGGGGAGCATACTTTGGTTATAGAATCACCATCACATCCGATAATCATGGAAACATCAATCAACGTGTAAATTTTAGGGTTTATCATGATTATTATGCAAATCACCATATCCCTGGGTCAATCATTGGAGAATATAGTTTCAAACATGAATCAAAATCCCACAACATCATGAACATGAATTTCAATTCAATTTAAATCATAAACATTCATAAATACACAAATATTTGATCTTGAAAAAGAGATTGTTGAGCTTCATAGGTGAAAGGGACCCATGAATCAACATATGACATACCTGGGTTGTGAGTTTGTTGAAGTTCTTTGACTTGAAGAACTTGAATCTCTTTGTTTCCAGATGAATATTTTGATCTTGTTTCTTAGGGATTATCTTTGAGAGAAAACCCTAATTTGATGTTGTAAAGAGATCATGAACATATAATCCTTGGTCTGATATAATTAGGGGTTAAAATAGGTGGAAAAGACCCAAATACCTATTTAAAATGACTTAAAAATAACTGAATGAACAATGCAATGGTGGGTGCGATGGTCCATCACAGGGTTAGCGGTCTGTTGGTCCTGACTATCGTACCTAGGAAAAATAGGAGTTCATTGTCTCTGTTGCGATGGCTTAGGTGACGATCTATCGCTAGCTCAATGGTTCGTCAGCCTGAGCTATCACCCTTAGGCAGAAGGTGGTCTCACTTCCTCTGCTGCAATGGTTTGAACGATGGTCCATTATTAGCTCGATGATCTGTCAGCCCTCATCATCATATCTGTGCAGTTTTGACTGCTTTTTGTAAAATGAACATAACTTTCTGCCTCGATACCGGATTTGGATAAAATTGGTATGTTGGAGAGCTAATTCAATTTCCCACATGGCAAAAAGTTAAATCTTAAAAATTCCACGTCTATAAAAGTGGATTCATCTTTCAAAGTAAGTTTCTAACATACTCGGGATGATTTCAAGCTAGGTAGACGTATGGTGTATTACAATATCTCCCCCTTGAGTATATTCATCCTTGAATGAGATTGAGTGAGAGGGAAGAAGATAAACTGACGTACATATTGAACATGAATGGCTGGAACATGATTTCGCGCCTTACATGACTGATAACTTAATATATCATACTAAACACGCATGCCTGATGAATGTGTAACTTATTCATGAATGCATGACTGAGTGTTCTGATAAACTAAGGTTCTCATAATGTGAATGCACATCTAATACATGATTATTTTACTGAAATGATATATGAATGCATGAATGAATATGCAATGGTACTTAATACCATGTTTATAATGGAATTCGAAGTATAAATTGTATACCAAGTTTGTAACTGAAATCTAAACATGAAAGTTAATAAGCTTAAGGAAAACTGTTACCTAGAGATAAATATGAGCTATCAGTGAAGAGGTGTGGATACTTGGTATGCATGTCCACCTCTGCTTCCCAAGTAGCTCTCTCAATGAACTGATTTCACCAAAGAACTTTGACTAGAGTGACTTCTTTTTTCCTTAGTCTACGAGTCTGATAGTCTAGGATTTTGATTGGAATCTTTTCATAAGAGAGGTTGTTCTGAACATCTATTCTCAAAATAGGGACTATGACTTCTGGGTCACCTATGCACTTCTTGAGCAAAGAGACATAGAAGACTGGATGAACTAAGGAAATATCTGAATGCAATTCGACTTTATAAGCTACCTTACCTAAACGACTGAGAATTTTAAAGGGACTGATATATTGGGTAATAAGCTTTCCCTTCTTTCTGAATCTCTTCACTCCCTTCATGGGAGAGATCTTTAGATAGACATAATCACCAATCTCAAATTCAAGATCCTTTCTGCGCACATCTGTATAATACTTCTGTCATCTCTGAGCAACCCAGAGTCTTTCTCTAATCAACTGGACTTTTTCTAAGGCATCGAATACTATGCCAGGCCCTATAACTGAGGCGTCATTAAATTTGAACCAATCAATTGGAGATCTGCATCTTCTACCATAGAGAGCTTCAAATGTAGCCATCAGAATACCAGAATGATAGTTGTTGTTCTATGCAAACCCAATCAAATGAAAGTTTTCATCCTAACTACCCTTGAAATCAATTGCACACGGCCTTATCATATCTTTTAAATTCTAAATGGTCCTTTCTACTTGACCATCTGTCTGAGGATGAAAGGCTAACCTGAGATGAACTTGGGTACCAAGAGCCTGTTGGAATGTTTTGTAGAAATGAGTAGTGAACTTGGTACCTCTATCTAAGATAATAGATAATGAAACACCATGCAATCTGACCAACTCCTTGATGTAGATTTTGGCACAATCCTCAGCTGAATACGATGTATGGACTGGAAGGAAATAAGCTGATTTGGTTATCCTATCTACAAAAACCCAATCTAAATTATGCTGGAGATGAGTACAGGGAAAACCCATCACAGAGTCTATGTTAAATTATTCCCACTTCCAAGTAGGAATATTGAACTCCTACATGGACCCATTAGGATTTTGATATTCTATCTTAACCTGCTGATATATAGAGCATTTATCCACAAACTTTGCAACATATCTCTTCATTCCACTCCACTAATAGATTTCCCGCAAGTCGTGTTACATCTTTGTGGCACCTGAATGAATAGAGTAGCGCATACCATGCTCTTCTGCAAGATTTGCTGCCTCAAGTCATCTACACCTGGAACACAAAGACAACCCTGACAACGTAAAACACCATCTCCCCCTTGGGAGAAAACCTCTACTTTTTGATCCTTGACAAACTCTTTCAACTTAACTATA
Source organism: Capsicum annuum (assembly GCF_002878395.1). Lineage (NCBI taxonomy): Eukaryota > Viridiplantae > Streptophyta > Magnoliopsida > Solanales > Solanaceae > Capsicum > Capsicum annuum. The sequence goes on along the minus strand of NW_025840529.1, from coordinate 415,014 downwards.
TTGGTATCTCTATCTTGGTTTTCTTTCACCTCAAAAACTAGAGATGATTCTGAACTACTCTGAACCCAAATGTCACCCTCTTCTAAATCTACTAAGCAAATGCCTAGTTTGGCAAGCTGATGGATATCTTGAGCTAAATTCTTCTTACTTTCCTCAACATGAGCAAAACTACCCATAGACAGTCTACTGAGAGCATCGGCCACGATATTGGCCTTGCCCGAATGATAAGGGACATCACGTCATAATCTTTCAAGAGCTCTAACCACCTTCTCTAATGAAGATTGATATATTTCTAAGAAAAGACATATTAAAGGCTCTTATGATCTGTGAACACTTCTTCATGAACTCCATATAGATAATGCCTCTAAATATTTAAAGAAAAAACTACGGATGCTAACTCGAGATCATGAGTAGGATAATTCTTCTTATGGGGTTTAAGTTGTCTGGAGGTATAGGCTATGACCTTACCATGCTGCTTGAGGACACAACCCAAACCTACTTTAGATGCATCACAATAAACTACGAACCCATCTAGACAATCTGGGAGAGCTAATACTAGAGCTAAGTTAAGTCGAGTCTTTAACTCTTGAAAACTCTTCTCGCAAGGATTTGACCACTGAAAATCAAATTTTTTCTAAGTCAATCTAGACATAGGGGATGTAATAGAAGAAAATCCCTCAACAAACCATCTATAATAGCCAACCAAACCCAAGAAACTCCTGATAGGTAATGGAGATACAAAGTGAGGCCAGTTTGTTACTGCTTTGCTCTCTTGAGAATCAAATCTAATGCAATCACCAAAAATGATATGACCATGGAATACTATAGACTTTAGCCAAATTCTCACTTACTGAATTTGGTGTACAACAGATAATGTCTAAGGGTTCTAAAGTACGATTCTGAGATGGTCTGCATGATCACGCTCATTGCGAGAATAGACAAGAATGTCATCCATCAAGACTATAATGAATAGGTCCAATTACTGCTTGAACACTCAATTCATCAAGTCCATGAAAGCAGCTGGGGAATTAATAAAATAAAGGACATGACTAGAAATTCGAAGTGACCATACCGAGTACGGAAAGCAATTTTTAAAATGTCACATTCTCTGACTCTAAGCTGATGATAACCTGATCTGAGGTCTATTTTCGAGAAATAACTGGCACCCTAAAGTTGATAGAATAAGTCATCAATTCTGGGTAAAGGATACTTGTTCTTGACTATGACTTTATTGAGATAATGGTGGTTTATACATATTCTATGAGAACCGTCTTTCTTGCACACGAATAAGACTGGTGCACCCCATAGGGACACACTGGGTCTGATAATTGCCTTATCTAAGAGATACTTTAACTGTTCTTTCAATTCTCTGAGTTCTGATGGTTTCATTCTATATGGAAAAATAGATATAGGCTGAGTATCTTGAAGAAGATCAATATCGAAATCTATTTCCCTTTCGAGAGGAATTCCTAGAAGATCTTCGTTAAAGATATCTGAATATCCATTCAGGACTGGGACTGATTTAAGACTAGGGGTTTCAGAACTAGTGTTCTTAAGTCAAACAAGATGTTAGACACATCCTTTAGATATCATTTTCCATGCCCAAATGTAGGAAATAAGCTAATCTCTAAAAGCTGAAGTACTACCTTTTCACTCTAGGATAGGTTCATTAAGAAATTAAAGCTATAATATTCTATTTCAGTAGTCGACTGTGGCATAGCAGGAATAAATCCAATCAATGCCGAGAATGACATCAAAATCAGTCATCTCTAACTCGACTAAACCTGCTGAGGTCACTTTCTAAAATATCATAATCGAACAGTTCCTGTATAACCATCAGGCTATGATAGTTTTCCCACTATGGTAAATGCTGAAAAAGGCTATGCTAGAATTTTAGAACTGACACCGAAATTAACTGTTATATAGGGAGTTACAAAAGATAAAAAAACTCCTAGATCTAACAATGTGTAAACATGAACATGAAAGATCTGTAACATACCAGTAAAGACAACAAAAAAATTTTCCTGATCTTACCGGGACTAGAGAGCATAAAGAAAATTTGGGTATTTCCCACTAGTAGCATTGGAGGAGGCACCCTGCTAATTTGGGTGACCGAGTTGAGTGGAGCAATGGTTCTGCTGACCCTGATAACCTGACTGGGGACAATCTTTGACTATGTTGCCTTGTTTTCCATATTCAAAATAGACATCGCTACTAGCTCTGCAAATACCCTTGTGGTTCTTACCACAAGTGTGACAAAGGGGATTAGTTCGGGCATTGCTGACACTGCCCGAAGACGTAGAGACTGATTCCCTGTCTCTATTACCATCCCTAAGCTTAGGACCTAGAGCACTAGATGAAGAAGGAGATGGAATTGATGACTTAGGATGAAACTAAGAACAGTTTCCTCATTCTAATTTGGGCTAAGAAAAGCTAAAACTACCTGTTCGTGCTCTCTTATTCTGCTTCTCCCTTATCTTAATCTTTTGATCCTCTATCTGCTGAGCATGAGTCATAACTTACTTATTCAGTTTATGTCACTATTTAACATAGCGGACCTGCACTCATTAACCAAACCATCATTCACCCCAGAGACAAACTTACTCATTTTAGCCCTTCTATTTGCAACCACATGAGGAGCATATCTGGCTAGTTGAGTGAACTTAAGAGAATACTCTTTCACCATCATGTTTCCTTGCTTGAGGTTGATAAATTCTAACACTTTAGCTTCTTTTAGCTCTAGAAGAAAGAATCTATCTAAGAATACGGTGATGAACTCCTCCCACTCAATAGGCCCTGCATCATCTAGCCTTTCTGACATCTATTATTTAAACCAAGTATGAGCAACATCTTGCAACTAATATGTAGCTGGCTCAGCGCTCTCACTAGAAGTAACCACCATGATGCCTGTAACCTTCTGAACCTGATTGATGAATTCCTGAGGGTTCTCATCTGACTTAGACCCAACAAAGGATGGAGAATTCATTCAGGTGAAGTCCTGAATCCTGGCTGCAGCTAAATTGGCCACTGGATTTGCCAAAATAATAGTTAGTCATTCATTCTAATAAGCAACTGACTGAGCAAGAGTAGTGAATACAGCTCTGAACTCTGCATGAGAAACATGTTCGCCCAAAGGTTCTTCGGGCTGAGTGGCTGACTGATTCCTATTTCTTCTTTTAGGTAGCATATTCTATAGAAGAAAGAGAGAAATGGATTAGACCAAATAGAGAGATTTACTAGATATTATGCTCACTCGAACTACATGAATACTGAAAGAAGGGAAACTATTCCTAAAACATCTTATAGACTCCTGTACATAAATGTGCCATGCAACAAACCCATGCACTCTAATAGATATGGCTTTTAGACTTCCTACTACACTTTTTAACCATAGGCTCTGGTAATAAGTTTATAATGCCCCAAATCTGGTACCCAAAGTTCTACACGGTGCTCATGACCCCGAAGGACCACAAACTAACCCATGACTAATATTTGTACCTGAACACTACATAATATAATATATAAATGCACAAATAAAGGTTGTAAGGCCATAAGGTTCAAAATTGATAAAATAATCTCTGAATGATATAGTATCACAATACCAAAACAAAACCTGAAATAAACTATTTGAACAAGATAGTCTGAAAAGCCTCTAACTAACCAAACTGTCTGAATAAAGAATTAATGGGACATGTCCCCAATTAACTCCAACTACTGAAATAAATTAATTAATAAGATAATAAAGTAATGGTCATGTCCTCGAAGGATGAGGACTCACTGATAACTCTGACTACTGAGACAGAAATACTACTAGTGCTCCGGATCTCGTGCTTTTGAACCTATGTTATAAAAAACTATAGCAAAAATGCATCAGTACATTTGAATATACTGGTATGTATGTAATGTAGGCTGAATGCAAAAGGGTTCACATGCATGAACTATACTAACTGACTGGATAATATAAACGTAAGAATACATGCAGTACTACATAATAACTAAAATTGAGTTCGTGATAACATGATTACTGATTCTATGTACTGATAACATGAGATACTGATAACTATATAACTAAAATAACTACTACTTAGCGTTTGTATCTGACAGTTTAGTTTTTGATGAAACTAGCTGAGTTTTGTTCTAATCTGAGTTAACTATATCTTTCAGTCCTAAATTCTATAAAACTATTTGAGTTCTATTACTGAGACTTAATGACTATATCTAATAATCCTAATCGTGCACTGAAACTATAAAAAGTAGTTATCTAACCAATATGCCCCAAATAAAGAAATATAGCTGAGATGGGGTCCCATTTGTTACCCCAATTGGAAGGGTGTCAATATCGCGCCACTGGTAAGGATAAGCTGTGCATAACCCTCATCTAATAGTGTCCCCAAAAGAGAATGGTGGGGCCCTTATCTGATAGTGCTTATCCACCTTATCAACCCTCATTTGATAGTATTGATGTCTTAATCTATGCTAGATACATAGTTTTGGAATGCAAGTAATAATGTGTGTTCCCATCCTTGGGTTCAATCCATGCTAATTCCTACTCCTATCTGAATAGACAGTGAACATGCATTACTGAACTGGGCTGAATTAACTGAGTTCTATTGACTAATAGAATTCTATTGAGATTACTAAATTTCTAAGATTTATGAGATTACTGAGTTTATTGAGTTTTCCTGGGTCACATGACTGACTGAATTTCTATAAACAAGGCTCGACTAAAAGTTTCTTGAAATCTGGACACTGGCTCTAGGAACATAGCTAATTGTCGAGTACAAGTACTCCCAAGACTCGGTAGCATGAAACAGACAAAGCATGACTTTCTTGAATACATGACCAACATCTTAATCCATAATAAAATAATTTGGAGATTTCACGAAGTAGAAGTTCTAAAGCACCGCAAGGGTTACACATATATTCATAATTCATTGACTAATGCGTTTGATCAAATACTTGACCTATATAAACTTGTACATGAATGGGGATTCCATATTATTATACTAGTATGACACTTTTCCTTCAGATAGGTATTTAATCAAACACATGAGGAGCATGCTTTGGTTATACAACCATCAACACATCTGGTAAATTTAAGGGTTTATCATGATTATTATGAAAATCAACACATCCAAGGGTCAATCATTGGAGTACGTAATTTCAAACATGAATCAAAACCCCACATCATTATGAACATGAATTTCAATTCAATTTAAATCATGAACATTCATAAATACACATATCTTGGAACTTGAAAAGAGATTCTTAACCTTCATGGGTGAAAGGGACCCATGAATCAGTGCATGACATACCTAGGTTGTGAGTTTCTTGAAGTTATTGGACATAAATAACTTGAATATCTTAGTTTCTTGAAAAAGATTTGGGTCTTGTTTCTTGGGGATTATCCTTGAGAGAAAACTCTAATTTGATATTGTATATGGATAGTGAACTTATGAGCCTTGGTCTGATTAATTAGTGGCTAAAATTGGTGAAAAAGGCCCAAATACCCTTTTAAAAACTACTATAAAATAATTGAATGAACTATCCGATAGTGGGTGTAATGGTTTATCTCTGGATCGAAAGTCTGTCCATCCTGACCATTGCACCTGGGCAGAATAGGGGTTCACTATCTCTGCTGTGACGTCTTGGGAGATGGTCCATCACTATCTTAACGGTCCATCGTCCTGTGCCATCGCCCATAGGTAGAAGGTGGTCTCACTACCTCCGCTTCTATGGTTTGGGTGATGGTTTGTTGCTAGTTTGATGGTCCGTCGCTATCTCGTTGGTCTATCAGCCCTCATCATTGTACCTAGGTAGTTTTGATTGCTTTCTATAAAATGGTCATAACATTCTACCTCGATACCGGATATGGACAAAATTGGTATCGTAGGAAAGCTAATTCAATTTTCCATATGACAAAAAGTGAAAATCTTAAAAATTCTAAGTATATAAAAGTTGATTCATCTTTTAAAATAAGTTTTTAACATACTCAAGATAAATTTAAGCTAGGTAGATGTATGGGGTATTACACTTCGTTGGACTTGGGATTCCAAATACGTTAAGGCCCCTAGTTGGGGCATGTCAAGTTGGTATCAGAGATTTATTTTCATTGTCAATTAGGATTCTACAAAATAGTGTCTAGTAGAGTCTCTTTTAAGTGTCTATAGTTCACCAATCTTACGAGAGAGAGGCTATAAGACAATTAGGAATATTTCACTTTCTTTGTATTCTATTTTCAAGCTTGGAGTCTAAGTCCTTGAATTTTCTCTAATCCTTGTTTATTCATTTTTCAGATCATGGCTCGATGATCTTGTACAAAATAAAATTCTTATATCCCACTTGGAATGATGTTGATGGGATAGACCTTACACCTGGAGTTCACACTCGATCATAGGTTCCTTTCTCTAATTGATTTAGAGTTCCCCTGATTGCTACTAGTCCTCCTCAAGGTGAGGTGACTAATGCCGAATTTCTCTAATCAATTTATTTTATTTCTTATTTGGATCGATAGTGGGTGTTATGGTTTGTCTCTGGGTCGATGGTCTGTCCGTCCTGACCATCGCACCTAGGCAGAATAGGGGTTCACTATCTTTACTGTGATGTCTTGGGAGATGGTCCATCGCTATCTCGATGGTCCATCGGCCTGAGCCATCGTCCTTAGGCAGAAGGTGGTCTCACTACCTTCGCTTCTATGGTTTGGGTAATGGCGTGTTGCTAGTTTGATGGTCTGTCGCTATCTCGATGGTCAGTCGGCCCTCATCGTTGTACCTGGGCAGTTTTGATTGCTTTTTGTAAAACGGCCATAACATTCTACCTCGATACCGGATATGGAAAAAATTTGTATCGTAGGCAAGCTAATTCAATTTTCCACATGACAAAAAGTGAAAATCTTTAAAATTCCAAGTCTATAAAAATGGATTCATATTTCAAAGTAAGTTTCTAACATACTCAAGATGATTTTAAGCTAGGTAGAGGTATGGGGTATTACACTTGGTTGGACTTGGGATTCCCAATATGATAAGGCCCCTAGTTGGGGCATGTCAAGTTGGTATCAGAGATTTATTTTTATTGTCAATTGGGATTCTACAAAATAGTGTCGAGTAGAGTCTCTTTTATGGGTCTATAGTTCACCACATTTATAAGAGATGCTATAAGGCAATTAGGAATATTTCACTTTCTTTGTATTTTATTTTCAAGCTTGGAGTCTAAGTCTTTGAATTTTCTCTAATCCTTTTTTATTCGTTTTTCAGATCATAGATCGATGATCTTGTACAAAATAAAATTCTTCTATCCCATTAAGGATGTTGTTGATGGGGTACACCTTACACCTAGAGTACATACTCAATCATAGGTTCCTTTCTCTAAATAATTTAGATTTCCCCTGATTGCTACTAGTCCTCCTCAAGGTGAGGTGACTAATGCTGAATTTCTCTAATCAATTTATTTTATTTCTTATTTGGTTGTTGCTCAGGCTGAGCAGGTTGTATCTAGTGTTTTATCTGCTGAGTCCAGAAGGGTTGGATAGTTTATGAAGATGAAGGCTCCTACTTTACTGGAGTGAAGGTGGATGAGGATCCTCATGTTTTCTTTGATAAGATATAGAACATATTCTTGGTGATACAGGCCACAAATGTGGAAGGGGTAAACTTTACAGCTTATCAGCTCAAGGTTGTTTCTTACCAATGGTATGAGGAATGGGATAAGGATAAAGGCAATATTGAGGAGTTATTCTTACAGAAGGCCTTTTTTGTGGTTTTCTAGATCAATTCTTTCCTTAAGAGCTGAGTAAAGCAAAGATGGAAGAATTTAGGAATCTAAAGTAGGGAAGAATACTTTTCACGGAATGTGCCTTGAATTTCCATCATGTATCAAGGAATGCTCCGAATTTGGTGGCTAATATTAGAGTGAGAATGAGAAAGTTAACTTTTGGGATATCTTCAGATTTGATCCTTGAAATCAAGATTTCTTTTCTTATTAAAAATATGTATATTTTGAGGTTGGTTGTCCACATGCAGTAGCTGGAGGATAAAAAGAGGAATCAGAGAGAGTTTAGGGAAAGAAAGAGTAAGAGGAGTTGGTTATGTAAGAAGTGTGGGTCCTCAGTAGTAGGGAGGTTAAGATGGTGGAAAATGGCTGAAAAAGAAATAGGGGGACTTTTGGCTCCTTCTCTACTGCAAGAGCTCCTTACCCAAAGTAGCCAACTGATAAGCCTTTGTAAGGTGGTGATAATTTTTGGGCAAAGGGTGCCCAATCTCAAATGAGTAGGGATCAGTTGACTTTTTCATGCCCTCCTTGTTGATTTTATGGTCATCTTTATTCGAGCTTTTGTGATGAAGGAAGGGACAAGTATTTTAAATGTGGTCAACTAGACCATATGCTCAAATACTATACGGTCGATAAGGGCGCTTTGGGAATGGTCAAAGCTCTAATTACTTCATCCTCTTCTTCTGCACCTAGTGATGATGCATTAGCGTCTGCTCCTATTTCTTGTACTGGCACTACCAGAATAGATTATATGCTATTGTATCTCAGACGGAATCTGAGGCATCACCGAATGTTGTTAGTGGTACCTTACAACTTTTTTCTTGTGATATGCATTTTCTACTATATCTAGGGTCCACTCATTCCTATATGACCCTATATATGGTTGTATATTTTGGTTGTTAGCCTGAGGTTGTTTTAGATCCTTTTTTCATTTCTACCCTTGTAGGTGACTCGATTATTATTTAAAGAGTCTATAGGGGGTGTGTGGTATCTACTGGTAACAAAAAAACCTTGGTAGATCCATTTAAGGTGGATCTAGTGTAGTTTGATGTTACTCTAAGGATGGATTAGTTACACTCTTATTTCATATCCTTAGATTATTCGACTCATAGGTTTGTCTTTTGGTTCCCTGGTTATAGAGTGGGAGTGTGGTTCCCTAGCTTATAGGGGGAGGTTTATTTCTTATCTAAGAGCTCAGATATTAATCTCCAACGGGTTTCTTTATCACATGGTTTAAGTTAAATATTCTAACTTAGAGGGTATTTTGTCAGTCAATTCTAATGGTAAGTGAGTTTCCTGAGGTCCTTCCATATGAACTTCCTGGTGTTCTCTAGATAGGGAGAATGGGTTTCGTATTGATTATTTTTTGGATACTCATCCAATATCTATTCCTCCATATAAAATTTCTCTGGCTGAGTTGAAGGAACTCAAGAATCAACTTAAGGATCTTTTGGATAAGTAGATAATTCATCCTAGTATATCCTCTTGGGGTGCACCGGTGTTTTTCATGAGCAAGAAGGATGGTTCCATTTGGATGTGTAATTACTATCGGTAGTTCAATAAGGTAATGATCAAGAATAAGTATCCTCTTCTATGGATAGATGATTTGTTTGATCAGTTGCAAGGTGCAAAGTTATTTTCTAAGACAAGTAAGAGGGATATACCTAAGATAACTTTCATACTCGGTATGGGCAATTTGAGTTCTTGGTTATGTCATTTGGCTTGACTAATGCCATGACGGCATTTTAGGATTTAATAAACAGGGTTTTCAGGCAGTTCTTGGATCTTTTTGTCATTGTGTTCATTGATGACATCTTTGTGTATTCTAATAATAAGGTGTATCATGACAATAACCTCTATGTGGTGTTCAGACATTGAAGGAACAATAGTTGTATGCCAAGTTCTACAATTGTGAATTTTTGTTGAACAATGTAACTTTTCTTGGTCATATTATTTCTGCTTAGTGGATCATGGTGGATCCTCAAAAGGTTTCTTCGGCTAATTAGTGGCCTAGTCCCACGAGTCCAAGCAACATTTGAAGCTTTTTTTATTTGGCTGAGTATTATAGTAGGTGTGTGAAAGGTTTCTATTCGATAGCTTCTTCTTTGAGTAAGTTTACTTAGGATAAGGTAAAGTACTCTTGGTTAGAAACATGTGAAGGAAGTTTTAATAAGATTAAGGACAAGATGACTTTGGCTCTGATTTTGACATTACCTAAAGGTAATAAGGGATTTTTTATTTATTGTGATGCATCCCGGGTGGGACTTGGGTTTGTTTTGATGTAGCAAGGAAAGTTAATTGCCTATTCTTATAGGTAGTTGAGGGTTCATGAGAGAAATTATACTTCTCATGACTTGTAGCTATTGGCGATAGTTCTTGCTTTGAAAATCTGGTGGTATTATTTGTATGGATTGCATATGGAAATCTTTTCTGATCATAACAGTCTACAGTATGTGCTTACTAATGAGAAGCTAAATCTTAAGCAAAGGAGATTGTTGGAGATTCGCAAGAACTATGATATTAGTCTTCACTACCACCCAGGTAAAGCTAATGTGGTTGATGATGCTCTTAATAGGTTGTCAATTGGATGTTAGGCTCATGTAGAGAAAGAAAAGCGTGAATTGGCAAAGGATATTCACTGCTTGTCCAATCTTGGAGTTCATCTCTTTGACTCCAAGGATGGTTGAGTAATGGTACAGGAAGTGGCCAGGTCATCTCTTGGTGCAGAGATCAAAAAAATGTATCACGATCTCAAGGAGATATATTGGTGGAATAGTATGAAAAGAGATATAGCTAATTCTGTAGCCAAGTGCATGGTGTGCCAATAAGTCAAATTTGAGCACATGATGCCTGGTGGGAACATATCAAAATATTGATTTTCCCAAAAAGAAATAGGAGGTGATCAACATGGATTTCTTGACCGGTCATCCTTAATCTCAAAACTATTTTAATTTGACTTAGGTTATAGTTGATAGGATGACAAAGTCTACTCACTTCTTTCTTGTGAGGGCTAACTTTTTGGTGGAGAACTATGCAAAGTTGTATCTTTATGAGATAGTAAAGCAGCATGTGTTACATGTTTTAATTATCTCTGATCATGGTACGCAATGTTATTCTCATTTGTAGCAGTTTTTTCAGAAGGGATTGGGTTCTAAGGTGAGTCTGAGTATTACTTTTCATCCTCAGACAGATGGGAAAGTGGAAAGGACTATTCATACATTAAAGGATATGCTTTGGTTTTATATGATTGACTATGGTGGTAGTTTGGCTGAGCATCTACCTTTGGTAGAGTTTGCTTACAATAAACGTATCATTTTAGTCTTTGGATAACCCCTTTTGAGGCATTGTGTGGTAAGAGGTTTAGATCTCCTATTTGTTGGTTTGAGCTTAGTGAAGCGGATATGTATGGTTCGAATTTTGTTTATTAGGCAATGGAAAATATGAAGGTGATTCGAGATAGTCTTAAGCTGTCCAATGTTGTCAAAATTCATATACTGATGTAAGGCGTACAAACTTAGATTTTAAGGTTAGGGATAAGGTGTTCCTAATGGTATCTCTCATAAAGGGAGTAATACAATTTCATAAGAAAGGGAAGCTTAGTCCCTAGTTTATCGATCCTTATGCAATTTTACGTAGGTTTTGTAATATGGATTATGAATTAGAGTTGCCTTCTGGTTTGAGCTTTATTTATTCGTTATTTCATGTATCTATGTTTAGGAAGTGTATTGGTGATCCTTTTTGGTGGTTTCTATTAAAGGCTTGGGTATCTCGAATTCTCTGTCTCATGAAGAGTTTTTGGTAGAGATATTGGATGGGCAGGTTTGTCGGTTACGGACCAAGTATGCAACCTCGGTTAAGGTTCTATGGCAGAACCACAAGGTAGAAGAGGCTGCGTAGGAAGTGGAGGAGAACATGAGGTTCAAGTATCCGTATCTATTTTTTACTCCTGGTAGTTGTATGGAATGTATGTGTTCTTCAACATACTTTTCTTTTTAAAATTTGTTAAAGGAAAGATTAATATCTTTGCATTTGTGTCCTCTAATTCAACTATAGCTTGGATTAATAGTTGATAATGCAAATGAATCATTCTTGTGGTTACCCTACTTTGTCCGTTAATTAGGGACGAATATTTCAAGTGGGGGAGACTGAAACACCCTGGGCTTTTGTCCCATGGAAAATTTCCAGGACTTTTGGTCTCTGGATGAAACATCCTGGGTTTTGACCCTTAGAAAATTTCCTGTAAATCTGTTCTTCGAACCCAATATGACTCATGGGTATGAGCCATATGCTAGGGTACGGATGGTATAGTCCTGTCGTATGCTAACTAGTGTTAGTTGGTGGGATGATTTAGATCACTTGAGTGGTCAAGACTTAGGGGTTCGAGTTGTAAGGATCTGTATGAGTCATATCAGTAACTCGTATGGTGACCAGTATTTGATCCTCCTTGACATTCATTCTGTCAGGGATACGAGTTATACGTACAGATAGTATAATAAGGTTACGACTTGGTTGGATTAGTCATATAATGAATAATGTCTGATCCAAAGTTTAAGGCTTAGGTACGACTGGTGGAAACCTATCATAAGGAAGGTTAATACTTATAAGAGGGTCAGTCGTATCCCTGTTATGAGTTTTTAAAGAATTTAAGTAGGGGTATTCTAAATGTTTCCCTACTTACCCTTATTAGGACCCACAAATTCTAATACACTTAGGAGGTTATTAACCCTATTATTCTATTCATTAACACTTAGAAAATATTCCTAAACATCAAATAATTCTCTTAAGATCTTTTAGGTCAAGAAAGCTAGGGTTTCAACTAAGGATTGCATTGGGGCTTGCTTTGGTAATATCTTTCCATCAATTCTACGGTTTAAGGTATAATTCTCTTCCATCATTGTAATTTCAACTAAAGGCATGGTTTATATGATTGATTTCACGGATTTACTATTTCCTGATTATGGTTTTTAACCAATTATTGGGGGTTTTGTTAATGAATGCTTGCTTATTTTTTCCTATGGTTTTAATTATGCTTTTTAATTTATTAATGGTTGTTTTGGATAATTGGATTGAATGTTAATGGTTTAAAGGTCTTTAGAATTTGTTTTGGGTATATTGTACCCACAAGGTCTTTGATAAAATGCTTTTAAAGATCTGTTAATTGCATTAACTTTATTTAATGGAACTCTTAAATATTTTAAACTTAGTAAAGGATTTATGCAAGGTTTAGTCGTTTGAAAAGGCTAAATGGTTATGATTCTGGAGAACATAGAAGTCTCCCAAGTTGATCTAATATGTTATATGGAAAGGGCACCTAAAGTCCTCTTAACCTAAATAGTTTTGCTATGGATATTACTTACAAGTAATGGGATGATATGACGATATATCTAATATTTTCCTTGGTTAATAAATGGTAAACGGATTGTTTGGACATGGTTTTAATTGATGGCGGGGTGTGTAGCTAAGTCATAGAAGGTGGTAGTCTAGGGGGACCAAAATTGAAAAGTCATATTTGCCGATATGAGTAGTCCTTGATGACCACGTGCAAGTGTCATGTTTTATTTTAGAGGTATGTACAAGTCTTCCCATGGGATATTTCTCGATCGTGCGGCTACACGCACTGGGACCCTTTTAACAGGGGGAGATGAACCCTTATCGTTTGTGAGTGGTTTAGAAGGCAAAGCTACACATCCAATTAAAGGCTTTAAGTTCATACTAAACCCTGTCTCTTTTCCTGACATTTATATATATATGGTTGTATGAATTATGGATGATTTCACATGGTTTTACGACTGGCATTATAGTATCCTTATACTGAGATTCATGCTA